>NC_034186.2:3310304-3360304 GCF_002021735.2 Oncorhynchus kisutch
AGAGAGAGAGAGAGAGAGAGAGAGAGGGAGGATCAGAGAGAGAGAGAGAGAGAGAGAGAGGAGGACCAGAGAGAGAGAGCAAGAGGAGGACCAGGGAGAGAGAGAGCAAGAGGAGGACCAGGGAGAGAGAGAGCAAGAGGAGGTCCAGAGTGAGAGAAATCAGCTCAATGTCACTAATGAATCCATAGATTTTGACCACTTCTGGGAAAACTGGAAAACACTAAACAAACAACAACACGAAGAGTTATCTATCCAAAACGGAGATGTATGGATAAACCACTTCTCCGATCTTTTTGGCCCTATAACAAAGAACAAACAGCAAAATCATACACATGATCAAATACAAAACTTAGAATCAACTACTAAAGACAACCAGAACCCATTGGATTCTCCAACTACATTGAATGAACAACAGGACAAAATAAAAACCCTCCAACCCAAAACGGCCTGTGGTGTTGATGGTATCCTAAATGAAATGATAAAATATACAGACCACAATTCCAATTGGCTATACTTAAACTCTTTAACATCATCCTCAGCTCTGGCATCTTCCCCAATATTTGGAACCAAGGACTGATCTCCCCAATCCACAAAGTGGGGACAAATTTTACCGTGGGATATGCGTCAACAGCAACCTTCGAAAAGTCGCCTGCATTATCATTGTTAACAGCAGACTTGTACATTTCCTCAGTGAAAACAATGTACTGAGCAAATGTCAAATTACCGTATGACAGACCACGTATTCACCCTGCAAACACTAATTGACAAAGAAACAAACAAAAACAAAGGTAAAGTATTCTCATGCTTTGTTGATTTCCCAAAAACTTTTGACTCAATTTGGCATGAGGGTCTGCTGTACAAATTGATGGAAAGTGGTGTTGGGGGAAAATAATACAACTTTATAAAATCACAAACAACAAGTGACAACAAGGTTAAAATGGAAAGAAAACACACAATTCTTTCCACATGGCCGTGGGGTGAGACAGGGATGCAGCTTAAGCCCCACCCTCTTCAACATATATATCAACAAATTAGCGATAGCACAAATGTCTACTGTTTGCTGATGATCTGGTGATTCTGGTGATTCTGTCACCAACCAAGGAGGGCCTACAGCAGCACCTAGATCTTATGCACAGATTCTGTCAGACCTGGGCCCTGACAGTAAATCTCAGTAAGACAAAAATAATGGCGTTCCAAAATAGGTCCTGTTTTCAGGATCACAAATGCAAATTCCATCTAGACACTGTTGCCCTGGAGCACACAAAAAAACTATACATACCTCGGCCTTAACATCAGCGCCACAGGTAACTTCCGCAAAGCTGTGAACGATCTGAGAGACAAGGCAAGAAGGGCCTTCTGTGCCATCAAAAGGAACATAAAATTTGACATACCAATTAGGATCTTGCAAAAAAATCCTAGAATCAGTTTTAGAGCCCATTTCCCTTCATGGTTGTGAGGTCTGGGGTCCTCTCACCAACCAAGACTTCACAAAATGGGACAAACACCAAATTGAGACTCTGCATGCAGAATTCTGCAAAAATATCCTCAGTGTACAAAGTAAAACACCAATTATTACTATTTTTTTAACCTTTATTTCTTTTATTTTATGATCAAAATCCAGAAAAGAGACATTAAATTCTACAACCACCTAAAAGGAAGCGATTCCCAAATCTTCCATAACAAAGCCATCACCTACACTTAGATGAACCTGGAGAAGAGTCCCCTAAGCAAGCTGGTCCTGGGGCTCCGTTCGCAAACACAAACACACCCCACAGAGCCCCATGACAGCAACACAATTAGACCCAATCAAATCATGAGAAAACAAAAAGATAATTACTTGACACATTAAAAATAATTAACATAAAAACAGAGCAAACTAGAATGCTATTTGTCCCTAAATAGAAAGTACACAGTGGCAGAACATGTGACCACTGTGACTGACCCAAACTTAAGGAAAGCTTTGACTATGTACAGACTCAGTGAGCATAGCCTTGCTATTGAGAAAGGCCGCCGTAGGCAGACATGGCTCTCAAGAGAAGACAGGCTATGTGCTCACTGCCCACAAAATGAGGTGGAAACTGAGCTGCACTTCCTAACCTCCTGCCAAATGTATGACCATATTAGAGACACATATTACCCTCAGATTACACAGACCCACAATGAATTCGAAAACAAACCCAATTTTGATAAACTCCCATATCAACTTGGTGAAATACCAGTGTGACATCACAGCAGCAAGATTTGTGACTTGTTGTCACAAGACAAGTGAAGAACAAAAACCATTGTAAATACAACCCATGTTTATTTTCCCTTTTGTACTTGAACTATTTGCACATCGTTACAACACTGTTGTAATATGACATTTGAAAACGTCTTTATTATTTTTGGAACTTGTTTTGTCAATGTAAACATGTTTCCCATGCCAATAAAGCCCTTAAATTGTATGAGAGAAGGGCCAGAGTTATTCTACACATCAGTAGCTTCACCTAACGAAGAGCAAGACATGATGCTTTGAATTGATTTTTCCCCCCCTTTCTTTAACTAGGCAAGTCCGTTAAGAACCAATTCTTATATTCATTGACTGCCTAGGAACAGTGCCTTGTTTACTGCCTTGTTCAGGGGAAGAACGACAGATTTTTACCTTGTCAGCTCGGCGATTCGATCTTGCAATCTTCCGGTTACCAGGTCCAACGCTCTAACCACTAGGCTACCCTGCCGCCCTAGTTACCAGGATTCAGGAAATCCAATGAAAATCATACAGTCCAGGTGGCTGTGAAGTCAGACGACCAATCTACTAGTTACTAAGTCTACACTTAGTTTGCTGAGAAGGACTACAGTTTCTTACACTTAATTAAGCTATTCATTACACACACGCGCCTTAACACACACACACACACACACACACACACACACACACACATACACATACACACACACACACACACACACACACACACACACACACACACACACACATACACACACACACACACACACACACACACACACACACACACACACACACACACACACACACACATACACATACACACACACACACACACACACACACACACACACACACACATACACACACACACACACACACACACACACACACAATGTTTTTTTTTAGAATGCGGTTTTTGCATCAGCAGTTGTTCTCCTTGTTTTGTCAGTCACTGGCAGCCGTTCAGTTAGCCCATGTCAGCTAAAAAAAACTGTTAGTTAGTGTTATTGGTAAGTTAACCTAGTTAGTGTAGTTAGTCTAGCCAGCTGTGTACACCACTTTACAAAGTGTAATTTAATAACCACTAAGACAGTCTATAACCTCAGTCTACTCTGTACAGAGTGTTATTTAATAACCACTAAGACAGTCTATAACCTCAGTCTAGTCTGTACAGAGTAGAATTTAATAACCATTATTAAGACAGTCTATAACCTCAGTCTACTCTGTACGGAGTAGAATTTAATAACCATTATTAAGACAGTCTATAACCTCAGTCTACTCTGTACGGAGTAGAATTTAATAACCATTATTAAGACAGTCTATAACCTCAGTCTACTCTGTACAGAGTGTTATTTAATAACCACTAAGACAATCTATAACCTCAGTCTACTCTGTACAGAGTGTTATTTAATAACCACTAAGACAATCTATAACCTCAGTCTAGTCTGTACAGAGTGTTATTTAATAACCACTAAGACAATCTATAACCTCAGTCTACTCTGTACAGAGTGTTATTTAATAACCACTAAGACAGTCTATAACCTCAGTCTACTCTGTACAGAGTGTTATTTAATAACCACTAAGACAATCTATAACCTCAGTCTAGTCTGTACAGAGTGTTATTTAATAACCACTAAGACAGTCTATAACCTCAGTCTACTCTGTACAGAGTGTTATTTAATAACCACTAAGACAGTCTATAACCTCAGTCTAGTCTGTACAGAGTGTTATTTAATAACCACTAAGACAATCTATAACCTCAGTCTAGTCTGTACAGAGTGTTATTTAATAACCACTAAGACAATCTATAACCTCAGTCTAGTCTGTACAGAGTGTTATTTAATAACCACTAAGACAGTCTATAACCTCAGTCTAGTCTGTACAGAGTAGAATTTAATAACCATTATTAAGACAGTCTATAACCTCAGTCTACTCTGTACAGAGTGTTATTTAATAACCACTAAGACAGTCTATAACCTCAGTCTACTCTGTACAGAGTGTTATTTAATAACCACTAAGACAGTCTATAACCTCAGTCTACTCTGTACAGAGTGTTATTTAATAACCACTAAGACAATCTATAACCTCAGTCTAGTCTGTACAGAGTGTTATTTAATAACCACTAAGACAATCTATAACCTCAGTCTACTCTGTACAGAGTGTTATTTAATAACCACTAAGACAGTCTATAACCTCAGTCTACTCTGTACAGAGTGTTATTTAATAACCACTAAGACAGTCTATAACCTCAGTCTACTCTGTACAGAGTGTTATTTAATAACCACTAAGACAGTCTATAACCTCAGTCTACTCTGTACAGAGTGTTATTTAATAACCACTAAGACAATCTATAACCTCAGTCTACTCTGTACAGAGTGTTATTTAATAACCACTAAGACAGTCTATAACCTCAGTCTAGTCTGTACAGAGTGTTATTTAATAACCACTAAGACAGTCTATAACCTCAGTCTACTCTGTACAGAGTGTTATTTAATAACCACTAAGACAGTCTATAACCTCAGTCTAGTCTGTACAGAGTGTTATTTAATAACCACTAAGACAGTCTATAACCTCAGTCTACTCTGTACAGAGTGTTATTTAATAACCACTAAGACAGTCTATAACCTCAGTCTACTCTGTACAGAGTGTTATTTAATAACCATTATTAAGACAGTCTATAACCCCAGTCTACTCTGTACAGAGTGTTATTTAATAACCACTAAGACAGTCTATAACCTCAGTCTAGTCTGTACAGAGTGTTATTTAATAACCAAAGACAGTCTATAACCTCAGTCTACTCTGTACAGAGTGTTATTTAATAACCACTAAGACAGTCTATAACCTCAGTCTACTCTGTACAGAGTGTTATTTAATAACCACTAAGACAGTCTATAACCTCAGTCTAGTCTGTACAGAGTGTTATTTAATAACCACTAAGACAGTCTATAACATCAGTCTACTCTGTACAGAGTGTTATTTAATAACCACTAAGACAGTCTATAACCTCAGTCTACTCTGTACAGAGTGTTATTTAATAACCATTATTAAGACAGTCTATAACCTCAGTCTACTCTGTACAGAGTGTTATTTAATAACCACTAAGACAGTCTATAACCTCAGTCTAGTCTGTACAGAGTGTTATTTAATAACCACTAAGACAGTCTATAACCTCAGTCTAGTCTGTACAGAGTGTTATTTAATAACCACTAAGACAATCTATAACCTCAGTCTACTCTGTACAGAGTGTTATTTAATAACCACTAAGACAATCTATAACCTCAGTCTAGTCTGTACAGAGTGTTATTTAATAACCACTAAGACAATCTATAACCTCAGTCTACTCTGTACAGAGTGTTATTTAATAACCACTAAGACAATCTATAACCTCAGTCTAGTCTGTACAGAGTGTTATTTAATAACCACTAAGACAATCTATAACCTCAGTCTACTCTGTACAGAGTGTTATTTAATAACCACTAAGACAGTCTATAACCTCAGTCTACTCTGTACAGAGTGTTATTTAATAACCACTAAGACAGTCTATAACCTCAGTCTAGTCTGTACAGAGTGTTATTTAATAACCACTAAGACAATCTATAACCTCAGTCTACTCTGTACAGAGTGTTATTTAATAACCACTAAGACAGTCTATAACCTCAGTCTACTCTGTACAGAGTGTTATTTAATAACCACTAAGACAGTCTATAACCTCAGTCTAGTCTGTACAGAGTGTTATTTAATAACCACTAAGACAGTCTATAACCTCAGTCTAGTCTGTACAGAGTGTTATTTAATAACCACTAAGACAGTCTATAACCTCAGTCTAGTCTGTACAGAGTGTTATTTAATAACCACTAAGACAATCTATAACCTCAGTCTAGTCTGTACAGAGTGTTATTTAATAACCACTAAGACAATCTATAACCTCAGTCTACTCTGTACAGAGTGTTATTTAATAACCACTAAGACAATCTATAACCTCAGTCTAGTCTGTACAGAGTGTTATTTAATAACCACTAAGACAATCTATAACCTCAGTCTACTCTGTACAGAGTGTTATTTAATAACCACTAAGACAATCTATAACCTCAGTCTAGTCTGTACAGAGTGTTATTTAATAACCACTAAGACAATCTATAACCTCAGTCTAGTCTGTACAGAGTGTTATTTAATAACCACTAAGACAGTCTATAACCTCAGTCTAGTCTGTACAGAGTGTTATTTAATAACCACTAAGACAGTCTATAACCTCAGTCTAGTCTGTACAGAGTGTTATTTAATAACCACTAAGACAATCTATAACCTCAGTCTAGTCTGTACAGAGTGTTATTTAATAACCACTAAGACAATCTATAACCTCAGTCTAGTCTGTACAGAGTGTTATTTAATAACCACTAAGACAATCTATAACCTCAGTCTACTCTGTACAGAGTGTTATTTAATAACCACTAAGACAATCTATAACCTCAGTCTAGTCTGTACAGAGTGTTATTTAATAACCACTAAGACAATCTATAACCTCAGTCTACTCTGTACAGAGTGTTATTTAATAACCACTAAGACAGTCTATAACCTCAGTCTAGTCTGTACAGAGTGTTATTTAATAACCACTAAGACAGTCTATAACCTCAGTCTAGTCTGTACAGAGTGTTATTTAATAACCACTAAGACAGTCTATAACCTCAGTCTAGTCTGTACGGAGTGTTATTTAATAACCACTAAGACAGTCTATAACCTCAGTCTAGTCTGTACAGAGTGTTATTTAATAACCACTAAGACAGTCTATAACCTCAGTCTAGTCTGTACGGAGTGTTATTTAATAACCACTAAGACAGTCTATAACCTCAGTCTAGTCTGTACAGAGTGTTATTTAATAACCACTAAGACAATCTATAACCTCAGTCTACTCTGTACAGAGTGTTATTTAATAACCACTAAGACAATCTATAACCTCAGTCTAGTCTGTACAGAGTGTTATTTAATAACCACTAAGACAATCTATAACCTCAGTCTACTCTGTACAGAGTGTTATTTAATAACCACTAAGACAGTCTATAACCTCAGTCTAGTCTGTACAGAGTGTTATTTAATAACCACTAAGACAATCTATAACCTCAGTCTACTCTGTACAGAGTGTTATTTAATAACCACTAAGACAGTCTATAACCTCAGTCTAGTCTGTACAGAGTGTTATTTAATAACCACTAAGACAATCTATAACCTCAGTCTAGTCTGTACAGAGTGTTATTTAATAACCACTAAGACAGTCTATAACCTCAGTCTAGTCTGTACAGAGTGTTATTTAATAACCACTAAGACAATCTATAACCTCAGTCTAGTCTGTACAGAGTGTTATTTAATAACCACTAAGACAGTCTATAACCTCAGTCTAGTCTGTACGGAGTGTTATTTAATAACCACTAAGACAGTCTATAACCTCAGTCTAGTCTGTACAGAGTGTTATTTAATAACCACTAAGACAGTCTATAACCTCAGTCTAGTCTGTACGGAGTGTTATTTAATAACCACTAAGACAGTCTATAACCTCAGTCTAGTCTGTACAGAGTGTTATTTAATAACCACTAAGACAATCTATAACCTCAGTCTACTCTGTACAGAGTGTTATTTAATAACCACTAAGACAATCTATAACCTCAGTCTAGTCTGTACAGAGTGTTATTTAATAACCACTAAGACAATCTATAACCTCAGTCTACTCTGTACAGAGTGTTATTTAATAACCACTAAGACAGTCTATAACCTCAGTCTAGTCTGTACAGAGTGTTATTTAATAACCACTAAGACAATCTATAACCTCAGTCTACTCTGTACAGAGTGTTATTTAATAACCACTAAGACAGTCTATAACCTCAGTCTAGTCTGTACAGAGTGTTATTTAATAACCACTAAGACAATCTATAACCTCAGTCTAGTCTGTACAGAGTGTTATTTAATAACCACTAAGACAGTCTATAACCTCAGTCTAGTCTGTACAGAGTGTTATTTAATAACCACTAAGACAATCTATAACCTCAGTCTAGTCTGTACAGAGTGTTATTTAATAACCACTAAGACAGTCTATAACCTCAGTCTACTCTGTACAGAGTGTTATTTAATAACCACTAAGACAGTCTATAACCTCAGTCTACTCTGTACAGAGTGTTATTTAATAACCACTAAGACAATCTATAACCTCAGTCCAGTCTGTACAGAGTGTTATTTAATAACCACTAAGACAGTCTATAACCTCAGTCTAGTCTGTACGGTGTATAAGCACATAGAATGAAAAAAGACACCATTTATTTATTTATATATATATGTGTAACAATTTATTAATTTACAGTCCTAAAGTGAAGATACAGTCAAATGTATAAATAACAGAAAGGCCATGAGATATTTTAGGTGAGAACAGTTGGCTCATTGCTCAGCCTGGGCTCTTTGATATCATATGACGCTCTATAGATCCCGTTCTGCAATATGTCAAATGTTATGTCAGGATGCATAGCAATTACAATGCATTGAGGAAACAGTGGTTTGTAAACAAACAGGCTTACAAACTCATGTCCAAACACATCCATTTGAAGACACTGATGACTAACCTCAGTGTCAAACATAACGTTTTGCTAGAAAGTCGGGAAGAGATTTATCCAATATATAATTTTGAAATTAATGGCTACATTTTTTTATTTTTTTGGTATTAGGACGACAAGGAAACGTTAATGGAGATTACATGAGGAAAATACATTTTGATTGTATCATGAATTAACTTGGTGGGAAACATTGAAGATACACTTTAATTAGTGAGAATAAGATTGTATTATCGTAATAATAACCTTGCCCAAAAGCATGTTATGCATTACTAAGCACGATTTTAAAGAGTTAACAGATCAAGACCTACTAAGATGAAAAGGCATGCATTCCCCCCCCTTTAAAAAAAAACAAAGTTTTACGCAAAATACTGTACAACTAGAATTACAACTGGGATGGCATCCATTGATTTGGTCTTTACCAGCACTTTGGCAGGGTTGAAAATAGTTACAACTGAAGGGAGATGATAATGAAACAAACTCTAATTGATTTCAAAGACAAAGTCAACGATACAGTCTCATATGGACAGGAGAGGCAGTAGAGAACAAAGATACAGTCTCATATGGACAGGAGAGGCAGTAGAGAACAAAGATACAGTCTCATATGGACAGGAGAGGCAGTAGAGAACAAAGTTACAGTCTCATATGGACAGGAGAGGCAGTAGAGAACAAAGATACAGTCTCATATGGACAGGAGAGGCAGTAGAGAACAAAGATACAGTCTCATATGGACAGGAGAGGCAGTAGAGAACAAAGTTACAGTCTCATATGGACAGGAGAGGCAGTAGAGAACAAAGATACAGTCTCATATGGACAGGAGAGGCAGTAGAGAACAAAGATACAGTCTCATATGGACAGGAGAGGCAGTAGAGAACAAAGATACAGTCTCATATGGACAGGAGAGGCAGTAGAGAACAAAGATACAGTCTCATATGGACAGGAGAGGCAGTAGAGAACAAAGATACAGTCTCATATGGACAGGAGAGGCAGTAGAGAACAAAGTTACAGTCTCATATGGACAGGAGAGGCAGTAGAGAACAAAGATACAGTCTCATATGGACAGGAGAGGCAGTAGAGAACAAAGATACAGTCTCATATGGACAGGAGAGGCAGTAGAGAACAAAGTTACAGTCTCATATGGACAGGAGAGGCAGTAGAGAACAAAGATACAGTCTCATATGGACAGGAGAGGCAGTAGAGAACAAAGATACAGTCTCATATGGACAGGAGAGGCAGTATAAAAATAAGTATTGAGAGGCTTGAGTGAAAACAGGTAGAAAAATTTATTTAAAAACTGACTTAAAAATAAGTCTGTCAGATAAAGTTGATATTTCAGATGGTTCCACCTCCAACTTCTCAGAACTCAGACTTGGCGCTGACAGAGCTCTCGTGTGTTCCCTTCAGCTCTCCTGCACTGGTGGCCCCTGATCCCCCGGCCCTGTCTCTAAAGAACAGCCTCCTCACCGTTCCCCGGAACTTCTCGGCCCCAAACAGGTACACCAGAGGATCCAGGCCCCCGTTCAGACAGGTGAGGGAGGAGGTGACGCGGTTGGCCAGGGACAGACCCCGCCTGGTCTGGCAGGAGACATTTGGGTGGGCGTACCCCAGGATGAACGTGGCTCTGGAGGCGTGGTACGGCAGGAAGCACACCACATAGATCAGCATGACCAGGCCGATGGTCCTCAGGGCTCGCAGCTTCAGCTGGGGCTCCAGTCGGGATCCTCTCCTCAGGCTGTGGATGATGAGCAGGTAGCAGGTCAGTGTGGAGAGGAAAGGAGGGGTGAAGGCTACGGCTAAAGAGACGAGGGCCTTGCGGGAGGCTTTCTCCCTGTACAGCTGCAGACACACCGTCATCCCGTCCACCTCCGCAGTCTGGTGGGTGACCAGCAGGGGCGCCATGGAGACGGTGACCAGCACCCACAGAGAAAAACTGATGGTGTGGGCGTAGCGGGCACGGCGGATCTTCAGTGACCTCACGGCGTGCACCACGGCCAGGTAGCGATCCCCAGCCACGCACGCCAAGAAGTAGAGACTCGCGTACATGTTGACATAAAACAGGAAGCCGGCGACTCGACACGGAACCTCGCCGAACGGCCAGTGGCCCCCCGTGAGGTGGTATGTGGCGCGGAGGGGCAGGATTATGACGTAGGAGAGGTCGGCCACAGCCAGGTGCAGCAGGAAGACGTTAGCGGGAGAGGATGTGCCACGCTGCCGGGAGAAGATCCAGAGGGCCAAGGCGTTACCTGTTGTGGTGAAAGAACGAGACTTGTATTGATCTCATTTATTAGAACTCAAACATCCTTATCTCAGCTAGGGTGGATGAAGAGGGTATCTAAACTGGGGTGGATGAAGAGGGTATCTCAGCTAGGGTGGATGAAGAGGGTATCTCAACTAGGGTGGATGAAGAGGGTATCTAAACTGGGGTGGATGAAGAGGGTATCTCAACTAGGGTGGATGAAGAGGGTATCTCAGCTAGGGTGGATGAAGAGGGTATCTCAACTAGGGTAGATGAAGAGGGTATCTAAACTGGGGTGGATGAAGAGGGTATCTCAGTTAGGGTGGATGAAAAGGGTATCTCAGCTAGGGTGAATGTAGAGGGTATCTCAGCTAGGGTGGATGTAGAGGGTATCTCAACTAGGGTGGATGTAGAGGGTATCTCAACTAGGGTGGATGTAGAGGGTATCTCAACTAGGGTGGATGAAGAGGGTATCTCAACTAGGGTGGATGTAGAGGGTATCTCAACTAGGGTGGATGAAGAGGGTATCTCAACTAGGGTGGATGAAGAGGGTATCTCAACTAGGGTGGATGAAGAGGGTATCCAAACTAGGGTGGATGAAGAGGGTATCTCAACTAGGGTGGATGAAGAGGGTATCTCAACTAGGGTGGATGAAGAGGGTATCTCAACTAGGGTGGATGAAGAGGGTATCTCAACTAGGGTGGATGAAGAGGATATCTAAACTGGGGTGGATGAAGAGGGTATCTCAGCTAGGGTGGATGAAGAGGGTATCTCAACTAGGGTAGATGAAGAGGGTATCTAAACTGGGGTGGATGAAGAGGGTATCTCAGCTAGGGTGGATGTAGAGGGTTTCTCAACTAGGGTGGATGTAGAGGGTATCTCAACTAGGGTGGATGTAGAGGGTATCTCAACTAGGGTGGATGAAGAGGGTATCTCAACTAGGGTGGATGAAGAGGGTATCTCAACTAGGGTGGATGTAGAGGGTATCTCAACTAGGGTGGATGAAGAGGGTATCTCAACTAGGGTGGATGAAGAGGGTATCTCAACTAGGGTGGATGAAGAGGGTATCCAAACTAGGGTGGATGAAGAGGGTATCTCAACTAGGGTGGATGAAGAGGGTATCTCAACTAGGGTGGATGAAGAGGGTATCTCAACTAGGGTGGATGAAGAGGGTATCTCAACTAGGGTGGATGAAGAGGATATCTCAACTAGGGTGGATGTAGAGGGTATCTCAACTAGGGTGGATGAAGAGGGTATCTCAACTAGGTTGGATGAAGAGGGTTTCTCAACTAGGGTAGATGAAGAGGGTATCTAAACTGGGGTGGATGAAGAGGGTATCTCAGCTAGAGTGGATGAAGAGGGTATCTCAGCTAGGGTGAATGTAGAGGGTATCTCAGCTAGGGTGGATGTAGAGGGTATCTCAACTAGGGTGGATGTAGAGGGTATCTCAACTAGGGTGGATGTAGAGGGTATCTCAACTAGGGTGGATGAAGAGGGTATCTCAACTAGGGTGGATGAAGAGGGTATCTCAACTAGGGTGGATGAAGAGGGTATCCAAACTAGGGTGGATGAAGAGGGTATCTCAACTAGGGTGGATGAAGAGGGTATCTCAACTGGGGTGGATGAAGAGGGTATCTCAGCTAGGGTGGATGAAGAGGGTATCTCAACTAGGGTGGATGAAGAGGGTATCTCAACTAGGGTGGATGAAGAGGATATCTCAAGAATAACTGTCAAGGTAGGCTATATAGCGAACATAACAACACACCACACTAGGCAACACAGCACAACATAATGGAACAAAACATAACACACCGCAACGCAACGCAACGCAACACAACAGTATGTAACATAACATTACATAACATAACATTACCATTGAGCGCCAGGAGAAAGACCAGAATGTAGTAACCTCCAAACACCATGTTCTCCACAGTGTTATCTACAGGAGCACAGCTACTCTCTGAAGACGCGTTGGACAGGATGGACGTCAGGGCGTCCATGTCCATGGTGGGAGTGGTCTGTATCTTCATCTCTGGGAAGAGAGAGGAGAGAGAGAAAGAGGGAGACACACCGAGAGAGAGAGAGAGAAAAAGGTGATCAAATAACTGAGAAGAACTTGATTTTGGCTGCTTGTAAATGCTCTTCTTTTGACTTGAAGAAGAAGAAAATGAGCAGCTGCTTTTTGGGATGTGGTTGCAGCAAAAGGCAATCTGTAATATAAAATAATAACAGAAGAAAATGGAAAATCTTGGAAAAGAACAAGAAAATAAATTACCAAGATACAAATCTAAATGGAGATCCTGTAGCCTACAGATGTCTACTATTGCAAAGCAAAGAACAACTTTAAAAGTAAAATAAGGAGAGAGTCACCCAAGACCTTGGTGGCAATATTAGAGGGGAAGAAGACCACAATACATATCTTATTTTATTCTGAGAGCCAATCACCAAATCATAGAAAGATTGGTATTGGAAAAGGCAGACAGATAACAATCAATGGGGACAATGATGAAAACTGCCCCTTCCTCATCATATTGTCGACCATAATGACACCATCATGGTTCAGGGGTCAGAAAGCAGCCTGAGGGAGTTCCAGGAAGACTTCCAGTCCCTCAGAGAAGAAGCAAGAAGCCTCTCCACAGACCAAAACCATGAGAAGACGATGCCTCCAAGCCCTGACCGAAGCCCCGTCTCTCCAATCTTCTCCACAGACCAAAACCATGAGAAGACGATGCCTCCAAGCCCTGAGCGAAGCCCCGTCTCTCCAATCCTCTCCACAGACCAAAATCCATGAGAAGACAACCCCTTCCAAACCCTGACCGAAGCCCCGTCTCTCCAAGCCTCTCCACAGACCAAAATCCATGAGAAGACGATGCCTCCAAGCCCTGACCGCAGCCCCGTCTCTCCAAGACTCTCCTCCGACGTCAAATCTCTTAGAGACAGTCTATATTTTCTAGAAAGAGACTTTGCTGAGTTTAGAGAGATATCATTGACTTGCCAGAGCAGGACCGCAATCAACAGCTGACAGAGGAGGAGACCAGCCTGGTGAATCAGGTGGAACAGCAGCACAGTGTGATCAGGGAGCTACAGTCAGCCACAAGAGAACTGGAGGAGGACAAACATGCCCTCAGAATGGAAGTGTGTCACCTGAGAGAGATTCTGACGTCCACTGTTGGACCACAGCCACCTACAGAGAGAGATACAGGAACTGAAGGAAGAGGTCATCAGATACCAGCCCAGCCACAATGCCGATGTGGCCATAGCTCTGAGCCATGTGGCTGACCAACGCTACTATACATCAGCCAGAATCACACTCTCCACTCTTTTCCTCAGACAAGACGTGTGAGTCATCTACACCATCAACACAGAGGTATCACAGACCTCTTCCCCTCTGACTAAGGTGCACCTGATGCTTCACTGGGACTTTCAGCCTCACTTCTATCACTTCTATGGCCATGTGCACCTCAGCAAAAGTGGAGTCTCTTTGAAAAATAGCTTAAAGACACTGCCCTGGACCGGACCCTGTCCAATACCCACACCAAGCCCAGAGACTAACAAGTACTAGTCCCCAGGCCCCTCCTCAACATCCAAGGAGCCCCAAGCTACAGAGAACCAACATCCCCATTGGCCCCAGTCCCCATGTAGCTCTTGGTCCTCAAATCCCCTCCAGTCATCCCTGGCAGATCATCTAGCCAGCCACAACAGGCAGTACAGAAGAACAGCTCAGCAGCAGCGACTGCAACAGGGTCCTCAGCACAGAACAACCAGAGCCAGATAATAAACCTGTTGGCTTAGTGATGAGCTTTGAAGGAGTGCAATAGAGATTGCGTCATCTGTGGATCTGTTGGGTCGGTATGCAAAGTGGAGTGGGTCTATGGTTTCTGGGATGATGGTGTTGATGCGAGCCATGGCCAGCCTTTCAAAGAACTTCATGGCTACAGACACGACTGCTATGGATTAGTAGTCATTTAGGTAGGTCTGCTTGAAACATGTAAGTTTTACAGACTCTGTCAGGGAGAGGTTGAAAATGTCAGTGACACTTGCCAGTTGGTCAGCGCATGCTCTGAGTACACTTCCTGGTAATCCGTCTGGCCCTGCGTCTCTTACTCACATCGGCTACAGAGTGCTTGACACACAGTCGCCTGGAACAGCTGGTGTTCTCATGCATGCTTCATTGTTGCGCGCGTAGAAGTCATTTAGCTCGTTTGATAGGCCTGTGTCACTGGGCAGCTCGCAGCCTGCCTTCCCTTTGTAGTCCTTAATAGTTTGCAAGCCCTGCCACATCCGATTAGCGTCAGAGCCGGTGTAGTAGGATTCAATCTTAGTCGTGTATTGATGCTTTGCCTGTTTCATGGTTCTTCGGAGGGCATAGCGGGATTTCTTATAAGCGTCCACTCCTTGAAAGCGGCAGCTCTACCCTTTAGCTCAGTGCGGATGTTGCCTGTAATCCATTGCTTCTGGTTGAGGTATGTACGTACGGTCACTGTGGGGACGACGTCATTGATACACTTATTGATGAAGCCGTGACTGATGTGGAACATGCACTACAGGTGACATCATGGGTAAAGTACAACTGATCTGCTCTAAGATAGGCCTAATGAACTAGAAACATACATGAACTACAGATGACATTATGGGTAAAGTATCAATGCACGCATAGGCTATGTAGCTTAGAGAATAATACTTTTTTAACCTAACTATTATTATTAATGAGTATAGAAATACTGTTATTAGTTTTAGTTTTATAGTTATAACACATGATAACACCCACAATGATAACAAATTGGTTCACAGATTAAACATTCCACTGTTAAAACACATCCTAAAGGAACATTTGAAAGACAACATCCGTAAATATAAACTGCTATAACAGTCAGGGTTTGTGATCTTCAACCTTTGGGGGTGAATCAAAATCAAATCAAATCAAATTGTATTAGTCATATGCGCCGAATACAACAGATGTAGGTAGACCTTACAGTGAAAAGCTTACTTACGAGCCCCTAAACGACAGTGCAGTTTAAGAAAATATGGATAAGAATAAGAGATAAAAGTAACAAGTAATTAAAGAGTACAGGAGGGGGCTGAGCACGCACCCCTGAGGGGCCCCTGTGTTGACGATCAGTGTGGTGTATGTGTTGTTACCTACCCTTACCACCTGGGGGCGGCCCGTCTGGAAGAAGCGTAACTTCTTCTGGCCTGTTCTGAAAGACGATGTTGTATCTTACTGCAAATCCTGTGGCGTTTGCCAGCGGATGAGTAAACCAAAACAAACTTGACCGGTTGCACCTTTGCAGCCAATTCGTGCTTTCGACTGACCTTTCAGCAGGGTTGTGTTGGTCCTTTGCCCAACGTCAAGAGTGGTAAACAGTTTCTCTTAACCATATTGTGTGCTGCCACTCGTTTCCCTGAGGCCATTCCACTGAGAAAAATCACAGCTTCCAGTATTGTTAAGGCCCTGGTGAAATTATTTTCAACGTTTGGACTTCCGCAGGTAGTGCAGTCGGACGAAGGTTAGAAGTTAATGTCAAGTGATACAACAGTTGGGTGTAACCCATTACCCCTCTAGTGCCTACCACCCAGAGTCTCAAGGTCTAGTGCCTACCACCCAGAGTCTCAAGGTCTAGTACCTACCACCCAGAGTCTCAAGGTCTAGTGCCTACCACCCACAGTCTCAAGGTCTAGTACCTACCACCCAGAGTCTCAAGGTCTAGTGCATACCACCCAGAGTCTCAAGGTCTAGTACCTACCACCCAGAGTCTCAAGGTCTAGCACCTACCACCCAGAGTCTCAAGGTCTAGTACCTACCACCCAGAGTCTCAAGGTCTAGTACCTACCACCCAGAGTCTCAAGGTCTAGTGCATACCACCCAGAGTCTCAAGGTCTAGTACCTACCACCCAGAGTCTCAAGGTCTAGTACCTACCACCCAGAGTCTCAAGGTCTAGTACCTACCACCCAGAGTCTCAAGGTCTAGTACCTACCACCCAGAGTCTCAAGGTCTAGTACCTACCACCCAGAGTCTCAAGGTCTAGTGCATACCACCCAGAGTCTCAAGGTCTAGTATCTACCACCCAGAGTCTCAAGGTCTAGTGCATACCACCCAGAGTCTCAAGGTCTAGTACCTACCACCCAGAGTCTCAAGGTCTAGTGCATAGCACCCAGAGTCTCAAGGTCTAGTACCTACCACCCAGAGTCTCAAGGTCTAGTACCTACCACCCAGAGTCTCAAGGTCTAGTACCTACCACCCAGAGTCTCAAGGTCTAGTACCTACCACCCACAGTCTCAAGGTCTAGTACCTACCACCCAGAGTCTCAAGGTCTAGTACCTACCACCCAGAGTCTCAAGGTCTAGTACCTACCACCCAGAGTCTCAAGGTCTAGTACCTACCACCCAGAGTCTCAAGGTCTAGTGCATACCACCCAGAGTCTCAAGGTCTAGTACCTACCACCCAGAGTCTCAAGGTCTAGTACCTACCACCCAGAGTCTCAAGGTCTAGTACCTACCACCCAGAGTCTCAAGGTCTAGTACCTACCACCCAGAGTCTCAAGGTCTAGTACCTACCACCCAGAGTCTCAAGGTCTAGTGCATACCACCCAGAGTCTCAAGGTCTAGTATCTACCACCCAGAGTCTCAAGGTCTAGTGCATACCACCCAGAGTATCAAGGTCTAGTACCTACCACCCAGAGTCTCAAGGTCTAGTGCATAGCACCCAGAGTCTCAAGGTCTAGTACCTACCACCCAGAGTCTCAAGGTCTAGTACCTACCACCCAGAGTCTCAAGGTCTAGTACCTACCACCCAGAGTCTCAAGGTCTAGTACCTACCACCCAGAGTCTCAAGGTCTAGTACCTACCACCCAGAGTCTCAAGGTCTAGTACCTACCACCCACAGTCTCAAGGTCTAGTACCTACCACCCAGAGTCTCAAGGTCTAGTACCTACCACCCAGAGTCTCAAGGTCTAGTGCATACCACCCAGAGTCTCAAGGTCTAGTATCTACCACCCAGAGTCTCAAGGTCTAGTGCATACCACCCAGAGTCTCAAGGTCTAGTACCTACCACCCAGAGTCTCAAGGTCTAGTGCATAGCACCCAGAGTCTCAAGGTCTAGTACCTACCACCCAGAGTCTCAAGGTCTAGTACCTACCACCCAGAGTCTCAAGGTCTAGTACCTACCACCCAGAGTCTCAAGGTCTAGTACCTACCACCCACAGTCTCAAGGTCTAGTACCTACCACCCAGAGTCTCAAGGTCTAGTACCTACCACCCAGAGTCTCAAGGTCTAGTACCTACCACCCAGAGTCTCAAGGTCTAGTACCTACCACCCAGAGTCTCAAGGTCTAGTGCATACCACCCAGAGTCTCAAGGTCTAGTACCTACCACCCAGAGTCTCAAGGTCTAGTACCTACCACCCAGAGTCTCAAGGTCTAGTACCTACCACCCAGAGTCTCAAGGTCTAGTACCTACCACCCAGAGTCTCAAGGTCTAGTGCATACCACCCAGAGTCTCAAGGTCTAGTATCTACCACCCAGAGTCTCAAGGTCTAGTGCATACCACCCAGAGTCTCAAGGTCTAGTACCTACCACCCAGAGTCTCAAGGTCTAGTGCATAGCACCCAGAGTCTCAAGGTCTAGTACCTACCACCCAGAGTCTCAAGGTCTAGTACCTACCACCCAGAGTCTCAAGGTCTAGTACCTACCACCCAGAGTCTCAAGGTCTAGTACCTACCACCCAGAGTCTCAAGGTCTAGTACCTACCACCCACAGTCTCAAGGTCTAGTACCTACCACCCAGAGTCTCAAGGTCTAGTACCTACCACCCAGAGTCTCAAGGTCTAGTACCTACCACCCAGAGTCTCAAGGTCTAGTACCTACCACCCAGAGTCTCAAGGTCTAGTGCATACCACCCAGAGTCTCAAGGTCTAGTACCTACCACCCAGAGTCTCAAGGTCTAGTGCATACCACCCAGAGTCTCAAGGTCTAGTACCTACCACCCAGAGTCTCAAGGTCTAGTACCTACCACCCAGAGTCTCAAGGTCTAGTACCTACCACCCAGAGTCTCAAGGTGCTCTTGACAGACTTCATCAGACTTTGAAGTCTATATTGAGAGTTTACTGCTTTGAGTTTGAGGAAGACTGGGATGAAGGGGTCTTGTGCTGTTTGCAGCGCGGTAGGTTGTTCAGGAATCTCTCTGTTTTAACCCGAATGAACTGGTGTTTGGACATCATGTCAGAGGTCCTTTGGGTTTGAGGAAGACTGGGATGAAGGGGTCTTGTGCTGTTTGCAGCGCGGTAGGTTGTTCAGGAATCTCTCTGTTTTAACCCGAATGAACTGGTGTTTGGACATCATGTCAGAGGTCCTTTGAGTTTGAGGAAGACTGGGATGAAGGGGTCTTGTGCTGTTTGCAGCGCGGTAGGTTGTTCAGGAATCTCTCTGTTTTAACCCGAATGAACTGGTGTTTGGACATCATGTCAGAGGTCCTTTGAGTTTGAGGAAGACTGGGATGAAGGGGTCTTGTGCTGTTTGCAGCGCGGTAGGTTGTTCAGGAATCTCTCTGTTTTAACCCGAATGAACTGGTGTTTGGACATCATGTCAGAGGTCCTTTGAGTTTGAGGAAGACTGGGATGAAGGGGTCTTGTGCTGTTTGCAGCGCGGTAGGTTGTTCAGGAATCTCTCTGTTTTAACCCGAATGAACTGGTGTTTGGACATCATGTCAGAGGTCCTTTGAGTTTGAGGAAGACTGGGATGAAGGGGTCTTGTGCTGTTTGCAGCGCGGTAGGTTGTTCAGGAATCTCTCTGTTTTAACCCGAATGAACTGGTGTTTGGACATCATGTCAGAGGTCCTTTGGGTTTGCTGATAGAGCAGTTGCTGCAGGGCGACACCTTAAAAGCATGAAAAACATCTGTTGGAGAACTTCAGCTCTTTTTGATACAGATTGTACCACACCTGTGAGTTTGAAAGTGAGAATCTGGAGAGGGCGCAAATTAAAATTTGGTAAGATCGGAAGGCCCGAAACCGCACTTTCAATATGGGTGACCAAGTCCTGGTTTTGTTGCCATTCTGGGGCCACCGTTGCAAGCTTGTTTTTCAGGCCCTTACCCCATAGTGAAAATAATTGTTAATCTGGATTACATTATCGCCACACCGGACCGCAGGAAGAAAAAACAAACTGTGTCATGACAACATGTTGAAACCGTACTTCACCCACTACGATCGGGGCGGCGAAGTCGGTGGAAACCGGTAGTGACATTCTGCCTGTGGCCACTACTGTCACCGTTGACTATAGTCTTACACCCTGTGCTTGATGTCTTTTTGGCACACTTCTCTCCGGAGAAAAAAGGCAACATTGTAGACTGCTTTTGAATATTCATAGGCAAGTCAGTTAAGAACAAATTCTTATTTTCAATGACGGCCTAAGAACAGTGGGTTAACTGCCTTGTTCAGGGGCAGAACGACAGATTTGTACCTTGTCAGCTCGGGGGTTTGAACTTGCAACCTTCCGGTTACTAGTCCAACGCTCTAACCACTAGGCTACCCTGCCGCCCCGGGTTTATTCTCAGATGTGCCAACTCAGACAATTGTACTAGAGCATGACGTTGACGTTGTGGACTCTGTCCCAATCCAACAATTTCCACTGAGGAAAGTTACTATGGATATTGCAGGAGTTTCCCCTTGAAATCAGACATGAACATGGTAAGGACAACTTCGTTGCCGATTGTCTTTCAAGGGTGTTGCTTTGGCTCGCAATTTATTTTGACTGTTAGTTTTGCGATTTTGGTTGGGCTTTAAAGAAGCATGAAAGTTTTTTAAAAACTTGTGAATTTTAGGCAACTATAGAAAGGAAAAGAGAAACAAAATATATAAAAGATTGTAAAATATATTATATTTATTTATTTACAAAATCAAATATATGATAATGGCAGTGGAGGGGAGTTTTATGGGCTCTTAACCAACCGTGCTGTTTTGTTTGTTTTTCGCATTTTTTGTAACTTATTTTGTACATAATGTCCCATTACCCCCTGGTCTGAACCAGTTGTCTGATTTGTCCCATTACCCCCTGGTCTGAACCAGTTGTCTGATTTGTCCCATTACCCCCTGGTCTGGCCCAGTTGTCTGATTTGTCCCATTACCCCCTGGTCTGAACCAGTTGTCTGATTTGTCCCATTACCCCCTGGTCTGAACCAGTTGTCTGATTTGTCCCATTACCCCCTGGTCTGGCCCAGTTGTCTGATTTGTCCCATTACCCCCTGGTCTGGCCCAGTTGTCTGATTTGTTCCATTACCCCCTGGTCTGAACCAGTTGTCTGATTTGTCCCATTACCCCCTGGTCTGAACCAGTTGTCTGATTTGTCCCATTACCCCCTGGTCTGGCCCAGTTGTCTGATTTGTCCCATTACCCCCTGGTCTGAACCAGTTGTCTGATTTGTCCCATTACCCCCTGGTCTGAACCAGTTGTCTGATTTGTCCCATTACCCCCTGGTCTGAACCAGTTGTCTGATTTGTCCCATTACCCCCTGGTCTGGCCCAGTTGTCTGATTTGTCCCATTACCCCCTGGTCTGAACCAGTTGTCTGATTTGTCCCATTACCCCCTGGTCTGAACCAGTTGTCTGATTTGTCCCATTACCCCCTGGTCTGGCCCAGTTGTCTGATTTGTCCCATTACCCCCTGGTCTGGCCCAGTTGTCTGATTTGTTCCATTACCCCCTGGTCTGAACCAGTTGTCTGATTTGTCCCATTACCCCCTGGTCTGAACCAGTTGTCTGATTTGTCCCATTACCCCCTGGTCTGGCCCAGTTGTCTGATTTGTCCCATTACCCCCTGGTCTGAACCAGTTGTCTGATTTGTCCCATTACCCCCTGGTCTGAACCAGTTGTCTGATTTGTCCCATTACCCCCTGGTCTGAACCAGTTGTCTGATTTGTCCCATTACCCCCTGGTCTGAACCAGTTGTCTGATTTGTCCCATTACCCCCTGGTCTGGCCCAGTTGTCTGATTTGTCCCATTACCCCCTGGTCTGAACCAGTTGTCTGATTTGTCCCATAACCCCCTGGTCTGAACCAGTTGTCTGATTTGTCCCATTACCCCCTGGTCTGAACCAGTTGTCTGATTTGTCCCATTACCCCCTGGTCTGAACCAGTTGTCTGATTTGTCCCATAACCCCCTGGTCTGAACCAGTTGTCTGATTTGTCCCATTACCCCCTGGTCTGAACCAGTTGTCTGATTTGTTCCATTACCCCCTGGTCTGAACCAGTTGTCTGATTTGTTCCATTACCCCCTGGTCTGAACCAGTTGTCTGATTTGTCCCATTACCCCCTGGTCTGAACCAGTTGTCTGATTTGTCCCATTACCCCCTGGTCTGGCCCAGTTGTCTGATTTGTCCCATTACCCCCTGGTCTGAACCAGTTGCCTGATTTGTCCCATTACCCCCTGGTCTGAACCAGTTGTCTGATTTGTCCCATTACCCCCTGGTCTGACCCAGTTGTCTGATTTGTTCCATTACCCCCTTGTCTGGCCCAGTTGTCTGATTTGTCCCATTACCCCCTGGTCTGGCCCAGTTGTCTGATTTGTCCCATTACCCCCTGGTCTGGCCCAGTTGTCTGATTTGTCCCATTACCCCCTGGTCTGACCTAGTTGTCTGATTTGTCCCATTACCCCCTGGTCTGGCCCAGTTGTCTGATTTGTCCCATTACCCCCTGGTCTGACCCAGTTGTCTAATTTGTCCCATTACCCCTTTGTCTGGCCCAGTTGTCTAATTTGTCCCATTACCCCTTTGTCTGGCCCAGTTGTCTGATTTGTCCCATTACCCCCTGGTCTGGCCCAGTTGTCTGATTTGTCCCATAACCCCCTGGTCTGACCCAGTTGTCTGATTTGTCCCATTACCCCCTGGTCAGACCCAGTTGTCTAATTTGTCCCATTACCCCCAGTTGTCTAATTTGTCCCATTACCCCCTAGTCTGACCCAGTTGTCTGATTTGTACCATTACCCCCTGGTCTGACCCAGTTGTCTAATTTGTCCCATTACCCCTGGTCTGACCCAGTTGTCTGATTTGTTCCATTACCCCCTTGTCTGGCCCAGTTGTCTGATTTGTCCCATTACCCCCTGGTCTGGCCCAGTTGTCTGATTTGTCCCATTACCCCCTGGTCTGGCCCAGTTGTCTGATTTGTCCCATTACCCCCTGGTCTGACCTAGTTGTCTGATTTGTCCCATTACCCCCTGGTCTGGCCCAGTTGTCTGATTTGTCCCATTACCCCCTGGTCTGACCCAGTTGTCTAATTTGTCCCATTACCCCTTTGTCTGGCCCAGTTGTCTAATTTGTCCCATTACCCCTTTGTCTGGCCCAGTTGTCTGATTTGTCCCATTACCCCCTGGTCTGACCCAGTTGTCTGATTTGTCCCATTACCCCCTGGTCTGGCCCAGTTGTCTGATTTGTCCCATTACCCCCTGGTCTGACCCAGTTGTCTAATTTGTCCCATTACCCCTTTGTCTGGCCCAGTTGTCTAATTTGTCCCATTACCCCCTTGTCTGGCCCAGTTGTCTGATTTGTCCCATTACCCCCTGGTCTGGCCCAGTTGTCTGATTTGTCCCATTACCCCCTGGTCTGGCCCAGTTGTCTAATTTGTCCCATTACCCCCTGGTCTGGCCCAGTTGTCTAATTTGTCCCATAACCCCCTGGTCTGACCCAGTTGTCTGATTTGTCCCATTACCCCCTGGTCTGACCCAGTTGTCTAATTTGTCCCATTACCACCTGGTCTGACCCAGTTGTCTGATTTGTCCCATTACCCCCTGGTCTGACCCAGTTGTCTAATTTGTCCCATTACCCCCTGGTCTGACCCAGTTGTCTGATTTGTCCCATTACCCCCTGGTCTGGCCCAGTTGTCTAATTTGTCCCATAACCCCCTGGTCTGACCCAGTTGTCTGATTTGTCCCATAACCCCCTGGTCTGACCCAGTTGTCTGATTTGTCCCATTACCCCCTGGTCTGACCCAGTTGTCTGATTTGTCCCATTATAAGTAATGACCGAGTGGCTCTTCCACCGGTGAAATGGCCTCACCGTTTGAGCGCAGGTGGTTTAGAAGTGATGTTTCTGTCGTTGCACTTCTTCTGTATATATTCCAGTCCCAACAGATGCAACTGTAACTGTCTATTGGCTGAAGAAGAGATGAAGATGGGTTTTTTTTAAACATTGAACACCCATTGAATCTAAAATGCACAATCTATTTTATTTCCCTTTTTCATTTTGTAAAAAAAATATATATAATTAAGTCCTTCAATGTGGTTTAAATCTCCTACTAAAAGAGAACATTCCCCGTTCTCTGTTATGACTTCCGACATCACTTTTAATTATCCAATCACCACTCCCCTGCCTGCCGCACAGGACAGCTGTAAGCAGTTAGCCATAAGGCCAAACATCAATATTATCAGAGCCTCCGTGAAAGGCACAAAAGAGGTGTGTACCGGAGACCCGCAGATGTTGGAGCAGAGGAGAGTGTGTCAGTGGGATACACACACATAAACCACTCACAAAATACAGAATAACAAATCATTGATGAAAGTCATATGACGTAGTTGTGGGACTCCCCACTAAAACTAGGCTTGTCCTGGACTGCCTGGGAACTGTGGAGACATTCCTGGGTGAGAGGAGGCTCAAAACCCTCCTTTGTTCATTTTCAAAACTTCAACCTCAGCAGCTGTCTCTCCTATACATGCTGACCGGAGAGCCAGAGTGACTCCCAAATGGCACCCTATTATACAGATGTACCATCTTAATTTGATCACTCTTTTGTTGATGATCATTTTCCTGCACGGCAGGAAATGTAACCTTGTATTATATTCAAGGTTTAAAAGGTGGTTCTAAAGTTTGTAATTTCCACTTAAAAACTGTAGACTTGATTTGACCTAACGTAAAATGTACCAACATCTACAAAAACAAAAACTCACATTTCCTGTTGCTGCAGGATTATTTTCCCTCAATAGCAATCTGGCTCAAATTAAGATCCTACATCTGTACTATATGCCATTTAGCTGACACTTTTATCCAAAGCGACTTACAGTTTATGTATGGGTGGTCCTGGGTATCAAAGCCAACTACCCGTTACAAGCACCGTGCTCTACCAACTGAGAAACGCACTATTCCCTATGTACAGTAGTACACTACTTTTCACCAGAGTCTTACGGTTCCTCGTCAACAGTAGTGCACTATATAGGGAATACATGACCATTTGGGACACAGACTCAGAGAGCCAGAGGTCACATAAGGACTCAGTCAGATGTAGTACCACTGGCAGGACGGATCTCTTCCCTGTCTGATCCTCGTGGTGTGAAACATTGTTCAGGACGACGGATCTCTTCCCTGTCTGATCCTCGTGGTGTGAAACAGTGTTCAGGACGACGGATCTCTTCCCTGTCTGATCCTCGTGGTGTGAAACAGTGTTCAGGACGACGGATCTCTTCCCTGTCTGATCCTCGTGGTGTGAAACAGTGTTCAGGACGACGGATCTCTTCCCTGTCTGATCCTCGTGGTGTGAAACAGTGTTCAGGACGACGGATCTCTTCCCTGTCTGATCCTCGTGGTGTGAAACAGTGTTCAGGACGACGGATCTCTTCCCTGTCTGATCCTCGTGGTGTGAAACAGTGTTCAGGACGACGGATCTCTTCCCTGTCTGATCCTCGTGGTGTGAAACAGTGTTCAGGACAGATCTCTTCCCTGTCTGATCCTCGTGGTGTGAAACAGTGTTCAGGGGAGCTGTGGGACTACGAGGGGACGACATTTCCCAAGCAACCTTCTGCCTCTACGTTGTGTAGGGGTGTCCCAAATTACATTATTTTTGGTGCCCTAGTTTTGGTGCCCTAGTTTTGACCAGAGCCCTATGGAACCCTATTCCCTATATATAGTGCACTACTTTAGACCAGAGCCCTATGGAACCCTATTCCCTATATATAGTGCACTACTTTAGACCAAAGCCCTATGGAACCATATTCCCTATATATAGTGCACTACTTTAGACCAGAGCCCTATGGGGGTTGGGGGGGAATCACGCTCCACTGATTTATTACTGTGTGTGACAACCCCCTACAGGGAGATAAACCCCCAGAACAAGCCTCTATCACAATGGTCTGATGGTGTAAATGTGTGGGAGTGTTCGCACCAGTCCAGCAGTCAAGAGAGGAAAGAGGGGATTCTTTGGATCAGACTAGGGCTGTGTCCCAAATGGGCACCCTAATCTCTATTCAAGTGCACTGCTTTTGACCAGGGAAGATAGTCAAAAGTAGTGCACAATATATAGGGAATAGGGTGCCATTTGGGACACATACAAATAGTTATGAGAGATTATTCAAAGCCTTCATTTGTGAGGGGGAATGGGATCGCTGTCGGTTCTGCAGCGGACAGCACAGCCTTCTCTCTAGACATATTACACATTCCACAGGAACCTGTCACTGGGGTTAACAGGAACCTGTCACTGGGGTTAACAGGAACCTGTCACTGGGGTTAACAGGAACCTGTCACTGGGGTTAACAGGAACCTGTCACTGGGGTTAACAGGAACCTGTCACTGGAGTTAACAGGAACCTGTCACTAGGGTTAAAAGGAACCTGTCACTGGGGTTAACAGGAACCTGGGGTTAACAGGAACCTATCACTGGGGTTAACAGGAACCTGTCACTGGGGTTAACAGGAACCTGGGGTTAACAGGAACCTATCACTGGGGTTAACAGGAACCTGTCACTGGAGTTAACAGGAACCTGTCACTGGGGTTAACAGGAACCTGTCACTGGGGTTAACAGGAACCTATCACTGGGGTTAACAGGAACCTGTCCCTAGGGTTAACAGGAACGTGTCACTGGGGTTAACAGGAACCTGGGGTTAACAGGAACCTGTCACTGGGGTTAACAGGAACCTATCACTGGGGTTAACAGGAACCTGTCCCTAGGGTTAACAGGAACCTGTCACTGGGGTTAACAGGAACCTGTCACTGGGGTTAACAGGAACCTATCACTGGGGTTAACAGGAACCTGTCACTGGGGTTAACAGGAACCTGTCCCTAGGGTTAACAGGAACCTGTCACTGGGGATAACAGGAACCTGTCACTGGGGTTAACAGGAACCTATCACTGGGGTTAACAGGAACCTGTCCCTAGGGTTAACAGGAACCTGTCACTGGGGTTAACAGGAACCTGTCACTGGGGTTAACAGGAACCTATCACTGGGGTTAACAGGAACCTGTCCCTAGGGTTAACAGGAACCTGTCACTGGTTTTAACAGGAACCTGTCACTGGGGTTAACAGGAACCTGTCACTGGGGTTAACAGGAACCTGCCACTGGAGTTAACAGGAACCTGTCACTAGGGTTAACAGGAACCTGTCACTGGGGTTAACAGGAACCTGTCACTGGGGTTAACAGGAACCTGTCACTGGGGTTAACAGGAACCTGTCACTGGGGTTAACAGGAACCTGGGGTTAACATGAGCCTGTCCCTAGGGTTAACATGACCTTGTCACTGGGGTTAACAGGAGCAAATGTGACCCCTGTTAAGAGTTGATCCCCACAGAAAATCCTGAAAGCACAAATTGAAGGCTACAAAATACAGTGGCAAAGTTAAAGAAGTTACCTGATGAGATTCACTGACCAACCGTCTGAAAACAGGAAGTTACCTGATGAGATTCACTGACCAACCGTCTGAAAACAGGAAGTTACCTGATGAGATTCACTGACCAACCGTCTGAAAACAGGAAGTTACCTGATGAGATTCACTGACCCACCGTCTGAAAACAGGAAGTTCCCTGATGAGATTCACTGACCAACTGTCTGAAAACAGGAAGTTACCTGATGAGATTCACTGACCCACCGTCTGAAAACAGGAAGTTACCTGATGAGATTCACTGACCAACCGTCTGAAAACAGGAAGTTACCTGATGAGATTCACTGACCCACCGTCTGAAAACAGGAAGTTCCCTGATGAGATTCACTGACCAACCGTCTGAAAACAGGAAGTTACCTGATGAGATTCACTGACCCACCGTCTGAAAACAGGAAGTTACCTGATGAGATTCACTGACCCACCGTCTGAAAACAGGAAGTTACCTGATGAGATTCACTGACCCACCGTCTGAAAACAGGAAGTTACCTGATGAGATTCACTGACCCACCGTCTGAAAACAGGAAGTTACCTGATGAGATTCACTGACCCACCGTCTGAAAACAGACCTCATCTGACAGACTCCAAATCTAACTCCAACCGTAAAACACACAGCAGGAAGCCAGACTTGAGGCTTGTGTGCTGATAAATTCCCTGGGTTTATTTGGCTCTGTGAACGGAGCTAGGTACGATATCTATTGAGTTACAATGGACCTGTTATCTCCAGTGACCTTGAGAACTTGAACAAGTTTTATCCTCCCAAACTAAAACTCTACAAATAAGACCATGGTAAAAAAAAATCCTTAGCGTAGTCACAGATCAGAACACCACAAACATCTCAAATGCTTCAGTTAATAATCTGAGTCTAATGAGTCAATATAATTAAATCTCCCATTAATATCTGTCAGTTTAAGAGAAATATGTTTTTTTGCTGCGTCTCAATCCAACTCATCCGCCTGTGACAGCCTTCCGCATCGGCGGTGGAAGGTGGCAGAGGTACAGCGGTGTTTGTCAGACCAGGAGGCATCCCAAAAATCGGTCTGAACTAATATGACAACTATACGGAAAGATGAGACTCTCGCGAACACGATGGTGTTCTCGATTTTGCTCTACGACCCCCACAAGGGTCACGGGACTCGTCTGGAGGTAACCAGTACCGTTTAAAACAATTTAAACCATTTCTGGAATGAATATGAAGGTATTGTAGTGTTGTGCCAACCCCCCAAAAGGGGTAAAGATATACATATTTCCCGAGCTTTCTCCTAGATACAGGACAGACACCCTTTTTATTGCCTTTTTATTTTTTTTAACACATTTTTAATACGTTTCTTTGGGCTAAAAGTAGTAAATGCCAAATTCAATATTTTATCAAATATTTGTTTCTATATTTTTGGGATACCTAAATGGGTCCTAAAATTCGAAATCAAATACCTAAATGATACATAGTATAACAATCTTAAAACAATTCCAGATATCAATTCCAGATATCAATTCCAGATATCAATTCCATATATCAATTCCATATATCAATTCCAGATATCAATTCCAGATATCAATTCCAGATATCAATTCCATATATCAATTCCAGATATCAATTCCAGATATCAATTCCATATATCAATTCCAGATATCTGGGAGAAAGAGAAAGAGAGAGAGGACACTCAGAAGACTATGACATTTGTCATGCGACATTTTCTGCAAAAAAAAAACTTGAACTCAAATACAGAAAAGACCACGAGAAGGTAAATTCTTCAATAAAACCAGAGAGATCAGACTTACCCACCAGTGTTCTTCTCAGACAGCGTGTTCTGCTTGAGGGAAGTGCAGTGAGGAGGAAGTGGTGTTGCTGCCCAGTGCAGTGAGGAGGAAGTGGTGTGGCTGCCCAGTGCAGTGAGGAGGAAGTGGTGTGGCTGCCCAGTGCAGTGAGGTGGAAGTGGTGTGGCTGCCCAGTGCAGTGAGGAGGAAGTGGTGTGCCTGCCCAGTGCAGTGATGGGGTCGTGGAGTAGCTGACTAGTCGACGTTGGTCTGGCTGTCAACAGCTGGTGTAGGACGAAGCAGCAGTAGAGTTGTAATTGAACAGAAGAGCACAGTAAAGAGCTGTACGGGTAGGATTCACAGAAGAGCACAGTAAAGAGCTGTACGGGTAGGATTCACAGAAGAGCACGGCAACGAGCAGTACGGGTAGGATTCACAGAAGAGCACGGCAACGAGCAGTACGGGTAGGATTCACAGGAGAGCACGGCAACGAGCAGTACGGGTAGGATTCACAGAAGAGCACGGCAACGAGCAGTACGGGTAGGATTCACAGGAGAGCACGGCAATGAGCAGTACGGGTAGGATTCACAGGAGAGCAGGGTAAAAAGCCGTAGGTAGCAAAGCACAGGGTCCTCTTCTGGATGTGGAACAAAGTGAAGACTAGGAGGGACTGGGGAGGGCCTGGGTTGGTTGGGAGGCTCCTCTGCTGTCCTCTGTGTTGCTCTCTCTCACTGACAGGAGGTTAGGAATGTTGTCTTATCACCCTCTTTTCTATCTCTCTCTCCAGGATGCTCTCTCTTTCTCTCTCTCTCTCTCTCTCTCTGAGACTGTGGCTCTTTTTGTGTCTCAACATAATGTGATAACAAAAATTCTGAGTCCCAATGGGGAGGCTTTGATATGAACCCTGACCCCACCCTTTCTTCCCCATCCCCTCTGCTCTGAGGGCCACTTGTACGCCCAACAATAGGCCGAGTCAGGGGGAGTATCGGCAGGCTCTGTTCAGCACAGAGAAAATAATGGCGTGCCTTGGTTGCAATGAGTGGCCGGGTGGGGAACCATGGTAACCGCTAAACCAAGCCTAGTACTGGTGTACACCACTGGTCCCAAATGACACAAAAGCAAGGCACTATATAGAAAATAGGGTGCTATTTGGGAGGCAGCCAATGTCTTTAGGATGAAGAACTCCACATTCCCTCCCTCCCTCCCCATCCTATCAATAGATAGAAGATGGACTGTTAATTGAGCAGTTCATGACTAAAATCTTAGAGATGATCCTTTGTAGGGATCTTCTGTCTGGAGTTCTAAAAGACAGAGAGAGAGGGGGGGAGAGGGGGAGAGGGAGGATTGGGAGAGGGAGAGAGAGAGAGAGAGGGAGAAGGGGAGAGGGAGAGAGAGGGAGAGGGAGGATGGGGAGAGGGAGAGAGAGAGAGAGAGTGAGAGAGGGAGAGAGAGAGGGAGAGGGGGAGAGTGAGAGGGGGGATCGGGAGAGGGAGAGGGAGAGAGAGAGAGGGGGGGGAGAGGGGGGAGGGGGAGAGGGAGAGAGAGAGAGAGAGGGAGAGAGAGAGAGAGAGGGAGAGAGAGAGAGAGAGAGAGGGGGGGGAGAAAGAGAGGGAAAGAGAGAGAGAGAGGGGGGGGGAGTGAGAGGGAGAGAGAGAGAGAGGGAAAGAGAGAGGGAGAGAGGGGGGGAGAAAGAGAGGGAAAGAGAGAGAGAGAGGGGGGAGGGGGAGAGGGAGAGAGAGAGAGAGAGAGAGAGGGAAAGAGAGAGGGCCCCCTATGCTCCCTGGAAAGAGCGAGGGATGAGTTGAAAAACAAGAGGAGAACAGGGGCATCTTCCATTTGGGGGGAGAACCAAAAATAATTAGCCAGACAGATGTGGAGAAACTTGGAAGAGGGGGGATATTTCTTTCATACACTGAGATCCCAGCTGTGTGTTAGACATATTGTCTCGCTCTCTTCTTTGGGCCTCGTGCATCGACATGTTAATAGCCTTCTCTGGCTATATCCCAAATGGCACCCTGTCCTATCTAGTGCACTACTTTTACTGCACTACGTCTGGCCAGGGCCCATAGGACTCTGGTCCAAAGTAGTGCACTATATAAGGAATAGGGTGCCATTTGGGATGCAGGCCCTGAACTGAATGATGGTACTGTCTAGTCGGGGGCCAATGGATAAGCTTTGACATTTATACCCTTTTCGTTGAGTCTTTTAATTGGGGTTTATCTCATCTTGTTCAGTCTCATCTTCTCTGTCTGTGTTGGTCTGTCTGTCCCCGAGGGGTATAAACATCACCTAGTGAAACGGTTTACTCTGGCTGGAGTGAATTGATTATCAGCTGTCTCTCTTAAACTATAGTATAGTTATAGTATAGTTATAGTGTAGGTATAGTATAGTTACAGTATAGTCACAGTATAGTCACAGTATAGTCATATTGTAGTTGTAGTATAGCTGTAGTATAGTTATAGTGTGGTTATGGTGGGGTTATAGTATAGTTATAGTGTAGTTATATTATAGTTATAATATAGTTATGGTATAGTCCTAGTATAGTTATAGTGTGGTTATAGTTCGTTAGATTATAGTTATGGCATAGTTATATAGGTATAGTGTAGTTATAGTATAGTTATAGTATGGTCATAGTTATAGTAAAGTTATAGTATAGTTACAGTATAGCTATAGTAAAGTTATAGTATAGTTACAGTATAGCTATTGTAAAGTTATAGTATAGTTACAGTATAGTTATAGTAAAGTTATAGTATAGTTACAGTATAGCTATAGTAAAGTTATAGTATAGTTACAGTATAGCTATTGTAAAGTTATAGTATAGTTACAGTATAGCTATAGTAAAGTTATAGTACAGTTACAGTATAGCTATTGTAAAGTTATATTATAGTTACAGTATAGCTATTGTAAAGTTATAGTATAGTTACAGTATAGCTATTGTAAAGTTATAGTATAGTTACAGTATAGCTATAGTAAAGTTATAGTATAGTTACAGTATAGCTATAGTAAAGTTATAGTATAGTTACAGTATAGCTATAGTAAAGTTATAGTATAGTTACAGTATAGCTATAGTAAAGTTATAGTATAGTTACAGTATAGCTATTGTAAAGTTATAGTATAGTTACAGTATAGCTATAGTAAAGTTATAGTATAGTTACAGTATAGCTATTGTAAAGTTATAGTATAGTTACGGTATTGTTGTATTATTGGTACAGTATAGCTAGAGTATAGTTATAGTATCGTTATAGTATAGTTACAGTCTAGTCATAGTATGTAGCTGTGGATGTAGTTATAGTATACTTGGGGATTTAGTTATAGTATAGTTGTCAAGACTTCCGCCAAAGTCCGTCACTCTCCTTGTTCGGGCGGCGTTCGGCGGTCAACGTCACCGGTCTTTTAGCCATCGCCGATCCACTTTTCATTTTCCATTTGCTTTGTCTTTGTTTTAACCTGGTTTCTGTTCATTATTCAACACTCTGTTTCCCACGTGTTAGTGTGCGTGTTCATTGATTGTTCATGGCGGTACTTGCTGGCTGGTTATGTTTGCCGGGTTATGTATTTAAGCCCGTTAAAATTATAGTAATATTAGTTATATTATAGTTATGTTAGTTATATTATAGTTATATTAGTTGTATTATAGTTATATTAGTTATATTATAGTTATACTAGTTATATTATAGTTATGTTATAGTTATATTAGTTATATTATAGTTATATTAGTTATATTATAGTTATATTATAGTTATATTATAGTTATATTATAGTTATATTAGTTATATTATAGTTATATTAGAGTTACATTAGTTGTATTATAGTTATATTAGTTATATTAGTTGTATTATAGTTATATCAGTTGTATTATAGTTATATTAGTTGTATTAGGTATATTATAGTAATATTAGTTATATTATAGTTATATTTGTTATATTATAGTTATATTAGTTCTATTAGTTATATTATAGTTATATTATAGTTATATTAGTTGTATTATAGTTATATTATAGTTATATTAGTTATATTATAGTTATATTAGTTATATTATAGTTATATTAGTTGTATTATAGTTATATTAGTTATATTATAGTTATATTAGTTGTATTATAGTTATATTAGTTATATTATAGTTATATTATAGTTATATTATAGTTATATTAGTTATATATAGTTATATTAGTTATATTAGTTGTATTATAGTTATATTATAGTTATATTATAGTTATATTATAGTTATATTATAGTTATATTATAGTTATATTATAGTTATATTATAGTTATATTAGTTGTATTATAGTTATATTAGTTGTATTATAGTTATATTAGTTGTATTATAGTTATATTATAGTTATATTATAGTTATATTATAGTTATATTAGTTATATTAGTTATATTATAGTTATATTAGTTGTATTATAGTTATATTAGTTATATTAGTTATATTATAGTTATATTAGTTATATTAGAGTTATATTAGTTGTATTATAGTTATATTAGTTATATTATAGTTATATTAGTTATATTAGTTGTATTATAGTTATATTAGTTATATTATAGTTATATTAGTTATATTATAGTATATTAGTTGTATTATAGTTATATTAGTTATATTAGTTATATTATAGTTATATTAGAGTTACATTAGTTGTATTATAGTTATATTAGTTATATTATAGTTATATTAGTTATATTATAGTTATATTAGTTATATTAGAGTTACATTAGTTGTATTATAGTTATATGAGTTATATTATAGTTATATTAGTTGTATTATAGTTATATTAGTTATATTATAGTTATATTAGTTATATTATAGTTATATTAGTTTATATTATAGTTATATTAGTTATATTAGTTATATTATAGTTATATTAGTTATATTAGTTATATTATAGTTATATTAGTTATATTAGTTATATTATAGTTATATTAGTTATATTAGTTATATTATAGTTATATTAGTTATATTATAGTTATATTAGTTGTATTATAGTTATATTAGTTGTATTATAGTTATATTAGTTATATTATAGTTATATTATAGTTATATTAGTTATATTATAGTTATATTAGTTATATTATAGTTATATTAGTTATATTATAGTATATTATAGTTATATTTGTTATATTATAGTTATATTAGTTGTATTATAGTTATATATAGTTATATTAGTTATATTATAGTTATATTAGTTGTATTATAGTTATATTATAGTTATATTAGTTATATTATAGTTTATATTAGTTGTATTATAGTTATATTAGTTGTATTATAGTTATATTAGTTATATTAGTTATATTATAGTTATATTAGTTATATTATAGTTATATTAGTTATATTATAGTTATATTAGTTATATTATAGTTATATTAGTTATATTAGTTTGTATTATAGTTATATTAGTTGTATTCATAGTTATATTAGTTGTATTAGTTATATTATAGTAATATTAGTTATATTTATAGTTATATTAGTTATATTATAGTTATATTAGTTGTATTATAGTTATATTAGTTGTATTATAGTTATATTAGTTATATTATAGTATATTATAGTTATATTAGTTATATTATAGTTATATTAGTTATATTATAGTTATATTAGTTATATTATAGTTATATTATAGTTATATTAGTTATATTATACGTTATATTAGTTGTATTATAGTTATATTATAGTTATATTAGTTATATTATAGTTATATTAGTTGTATTATAGTTATATTATAGTTATATTAGTTATATTATAGTTATATTAGCTGTATTATAGTTATATTAGTTGTATTATAGTTATATTGGTTATATTAGTAATATTATAGTTATATTAGTTATATTATAGTTATATTAGTTATATTATAGTTATATTAGTTGTATTATAGTTATATTAGTTATATTAGTTGTATTATAGTTATATTAGTTATATTAGTTGTATTATAGTTATATTAGTTGTATTATAGTTATATTAGTTGTATTAGTTATATTATAGTAATATTAGTTATATTATAGTTATATTAGTTACATTATAGTTATATTAGTTATATTATAGTTATATTAGTTATATTATAGTTATATTAGTTGTATTATAGTTATATTAGTTAAATTATAGTAATATTAGTTATATTATAGTTATATTAGTTATATTATAGTTATATTTTTAGTTTAGTTATTTATATAGTTATATAGTTATATTAGTTATATTATAGTTATATTAGTTATATTAGTTGTATTATAGTTATATTATAGTTATATTATAGTTATATTAGTTATATTATAGTTATATTAGTTATATTAGTTATATTATAGTTATATTAGTTGTATTATAGTTATATTAGTTATATTAGTTATATTATAGTTATATTAGTTATATTAGTTGTATTATAGTTATATTATAGTTATATTAGTTATATTAGTTGTATTATAGTTATATTATAGTTATATTATAGTTATATTAGTTATATTAGTTATATTATAGTTATATTAGTTATATTAGTTGTATTATAGTAATATTAGTTGTATTATAGTTATATTAGTTATATTATAGTAATATTAGTTGTATTATAGTTATATTAGTTATATTATAGTTATATTAGTTATATTATAGTTATATTAGTTATATTAGTTATATTATAGTTATATTAGTTGTATTATAGTTATATTATAGTTATATTAGTTGTATTATAGTTATATTAGTTGTATTATAGTTATATTAGTTATATTAGTTATATTATAGTTATATTAGTTATATTATAGTTATATTAGTTGTATTATAGTTATATTAGTTGTATTATAGTTATATTAGTTATATTAGTTATATTATAGTTATATTAGTTATATTAGTTGTATTATAGTTATATTAGTTATATTAGTTATATTAGTTGTATTATAGTTATATTAGTTGTATTATAGTTATATTAGTTGTATTATAGTTATATTAGTTATATTAGTTATATTAGTTGTATTATAGTTATATTAGTTGTATTAGTTATATTAGTTATATTAGTTCTATTATAGTTATATTAGTTATATTATAGTTATATTAGTTATATTATAGTTATATTAGTTGTATTATAGTTATATTAGTTATATTAGTTATATTAGTTATATTAGTTCTATTATAGTTATATTAGTTATATTATAGTTATATTAGTTATATTATAGTTATATTAGTTGTATTATAGTTATATTAGTTATATTATAGTTATATTAGTTCTATTATAGTTATATTAGTTATATTATAGTTATATTAGTTGTATTATAGTTATAGTTATTATAGTTGGGAATGTAGTTATAGTATAGTTGGGGATGTAGTTATAGTATAGTTATAGTATAGTTGGGGATGTAGTTATTGTATAGTTATAGTATAGTTGGGGATGTAGTTATTGTATAGTTATAGTATAGTTGGGATGTAGTTATAGTATAGTTATAGTATAGTTGGGGATGTAGTTATAGTATAGTTATAGTATAGTTGGGGATGTAGTTATAGTGTAGTTGGGGATGTAGTTATAGTATAGTTATAGTATAGTTGGGGATGTAGTTATAGTGTAGTTGGGGATGTAGTTATAGTATAGTTGGGGATGTAGTTATAGTATAGTTGGGGATGTAGTTATAGTATAGTTATAGTATAGTTGGGGATGTAGTTATAGTGTAGTTGGGGATGTAGTTATAGTATAGTTGGGGATGTAGTTATAGTATAGTTATAGTATAGTTGGGGATGTAGTTATAGTATAGTTGGGGATGTAGTTATAGTGTAGTTATAGTATAGTTGGGGATGTAGTTATAGTATAGTTGGGGATGTAGTTATAGTATAGTGGATTAGTTAGGATGTAGTTATAGTATAGTTGGGGATGTAGTTATAGTATAGTTATAGTATAGTTGGGGATGTAGTTATAGTATATTATAGTTTAGTTGGGGATGTAGTTATAGTATAGTTGGGGATTGTAGTTATAGTATAGTTGGGGATGTAGTTATAGTATAGTTGGGGATGTAGTTATAGTATAGTTATAGTATAGTTGGGGATGTAGTTATAGTATAGTTGGGGATTGTAGTTATAGTATAGTTATAGTATTAGTTGGGGGATGTAGTTATAGTATAGTTGGGGATGTAGTATTGTATAGTTATAGTATAGTTGGGGATGTAGTTATTGTATAGTTATAGTATAGTTGGGGATGTAGTTATAGTATAGTTATAGTATAGTTGGGGATGTAGTTATAGTATAGTTGGGGATGTAGTTATAGTATAGTTGGGGATGTAGTTATAGTATAGTTGGGGATGTAGTTATAGTATAGTTATAGTATAGTTTGGGGATGTAGTTATAGTATAGTTGGGGATGTAGTTATAGTATAGTTATCGTATAGTTGGGGATGTAGTTATAGTATAGTTATAGTATAGTTGGGGATGTAGTTATATTATAGTTATAGTATAGTTGGGGATGTAGTTATAGTATAGTTATAGTATAGTTGAGGATGTAGTTATAGTATAGTTAATATAGTTATAGTATAGTTGGGGATGTAGTTATAGTATAGTTATAGTATAGTTGGGGATGTAGTTATAGTATAGTTATAGTATAGTTGGGGATGTAGTTATAGTATAGTTGGGGATGTAGTTATAGTATAGTTATAGTATAGTTGAGGATGTAGTTATAGTATAGTTAATATAGTTATAGTATATTTATAGTATAGTTGGGGATGTAGTTATAGTATAGTTATAGTATAGCTGGGGATGTAGTCATGGTATAGTGATAGTATAGTTGAGGATGTAGTTATAGTATAGTTATTACAGTTATAGTATAGTTATATTATATTTATAGTATAGTTGGGGATGTAGTTATAGTAGTTATAGTATAGTTATAGTATAGCTGAGGATGTAGTCATGGTATAGTTATTATAGTTATTATAGTATAGTTGGGGATGTAGTTATAGTATAGTTATACTATAGTTGAGGATGTAGTTATAGTATAGTTATTATAGTTATAGTATAGTTATTATAGTTATAGTATAGTTATTATAGTTATTATAGTTATGTTATAGTATAGTTATAGTATAGTATAGTTGGGGATGTAGTTATATAATATTTATAGTTTAGTTGGGGATGTAGTTATAGTATAGTTATAGTATATTATTATAGTTATGTTATAGTATAGTTATAGTATAGTTATAGTATAGTATAGTTGGGGATGTAGTTATATAATATTTATAGTTTAGTTGGGGATGTAGTTATAGTGTAGTTGGGGATGTAGTTATAGTATAGTTATAGTATAGTTGGGGATGTAGTTATAGTATAGTTATAGTATAGTTGGGGATGTAGTTATAGTATAGTTATAGTATAGTTGGGGATGTAGTTATAGTATAGTTATAGTATAGTTGGGGATGTAGTTATAGTATAGTTATAGTATAGTTGGGGATGTAGTTATAGTATAGTTATAGTATAGTTGGGATGTAGTTATAGTATAGTTATAGTATATATTATAGTTATGTTATAGTATAGTTATAGTATAGTTATAGTATAGTATAGTTGGGGATGTAGTTATAGTATAGTTGGGGATGTAGTTATATAATATTTATAGTTTAGTTGGGGATGTAGTTATAGTATATTTATAGTTAGTTGGGGATGTAGTTATAGTATAGTTGGGGATGTAGTTATAGTATAGTTGGGGATATGGTAGTTATAGTATAGTTGGGGATGTAGTTATAGTATAGTATAGTATAGTTTGGGATGTAGTTATAGTATAGTTATAGTATAGTTGGGGATGTAGTTATAGTATAGTTATAGTATAGTTGGGGATGTAGTTATAGTGTAGTTGGGGATGTAGTTATAGTATAGTTGGGGTAGTATAGTTGGGGATGTAGTTATAGTATAGTTATAGTATAGTTGGGGATGTAGTTATAGTGTAGTTGGGGATGTAGTTATAGTATAGTTGGGGTAGTATAGTTGGGGATGTAGTTATAGTATAGTTGGGGATGGTGTAGAGTTAATAACCACAGAAACCCTCCTCAAACCCTCCTCAAACCCCCACCCCAAACAGAATCCACACCAGCAACAATAAGCAGTAATAAGATCAGACACAGGAAACGTATTTTATGTGTCAAATAACGTCATCATTATGCAAAACTAAATCATTTGTTTTCCAAAAAAAGAAGCAGTCCATGAAAACCCTTTTTGGGGGGGGGATGCACGAAGTCAGACAACACCTGTTTATTCATCAGAAGACAGTCGATACATGGCAGCGGAATTGTAAACATTTCAATGATCAATCATTTCAGTAATTATTTCAGTAATATTTGTCAGTTATAAATAAGTTATGCCTTCCTTTACCTGTGGCAGGGCGTATAAAACATTTGTGGAAAGTTTTGTGTCATCATATTTCAAATTAGGTATATTGGTCCTGTATGTAGTTAACTTTTACAATGCACAAATTATATTTTGAATTTAGAATGAAAAAATTATCTTGTGTGTGCGTGTGTGTGTGTGTGTGTGTGTGTGTGTGTTAGAGCATTAGTTGTAAATTCAAGGCACAGTTTGCATCATGTTTCTACCATCCCAGTAGCTCAAGGCCTCACATGTTCCCGTTACCATGGTTCCCACTATATGACCAAGCTGCAAAGTCCAAAAAATTGGCTATATCATAACAAATGTATGACATTTTCATGATACGGTCTTAAATTTAAAGGGATATTTCTGGATTTTGGCAATGATGTCCTTTATCTACTTCCCCGGAGTCAGATGAACTGGTGGATACCATGTTGTATGTCTCTATGTCCAGTATGAAGGAAGTTAGAGGTATTTTCAAGAGCCAATGCTAACTAACTAGCATTAGTTAAACGACTGGAGTCTACGGGTATCTGCTAGCATGCTATTCCTTTCAGGTTCAGGTTAGGCATGAGGTTAAGTAGTGTGGGTTAACGGTAGAGGGTTAGGTTTAAAAATCAGGTCTGACGAAGAGAAATTGTATAACTAAGCAGGGCGTCCGACTTTGCAACTGGTCCAGAGTCCAGATAGTGACGACCTGGTTACATGTCTCGTGTTATTCGTTGTATCTCTGGTTTCTGGTCCTAACTGCTTTCCTCTCGTTCAGGTACATGTTGACATAAGAGGTCAGAAGATCATCCATTTTATAGCCCTGATGGACAAAGACACAAAGCACAATATGAAAACATTAGTCAGAATATGTGTATCTTATTAAGGCCAGGCACTACAACCCTAACAGGGAACTTTTTAAATATTATATTGAAATATGCATATGAGGTGATATCTCATTAAATATGCACATATGTGACCCGTTTCAAGAACCTAGGCTTATGTCACTACTTCACAGGAGAGGCATTTGAACGTAAATATAAAAATAAATGAATATCTAAATACGTAGTTTTTTTGTTGCCAGAAATGTCTTCTTGAACATGCGAACATTCACATGCCTTAAATAACAAACTTGTATGCCATCTGTAAATATGAATAAAATGGTTAAATTATGAGCCTAAGTCGTTTAAAGCCACAGAAAAATACAGGAACCTTCCTACTAGCTATGATTGGCAGAGATAATGGGTGGGGCTGGACATGCCGAGAGATGAGTTTGGATTGGTCTGCCACGTAAGCATGCTTCTATCTATAACATGAGCTGCTCACTATGTACGGATAATCTTTTCTACTGTGTTTTTTTTAATACATCATGAAGAGCAAAGATCAGTGGGGAAAAAAAAGTGATGCCGGAGTACTTTCTGGTGACTCTCTCTCTGACGATAAGGAAATCCTTTGATTTACATAGGAAACATTTTCAAGGAACCAGACATTGTCTTCTGATGACAGTGACGGGGGGGGGGAAGAAACAACAATCAATGGTGTTGTTGTTGCGGAAGAAATTGACAAGAGTTTTGAAGTCAGTGGAATGTCCGGAGGAAGCAGAGATGATTGCCAAATGCGGAGAGAGTCGAAAACAAGAACACAGGAGACGGTTGTTTAAAAAAAAAAAAAATCTGTCTCCTGATTACATCTTCAAGCTAAAGGGCAACGATGGCATCCATTACAGAGGGTGAAGCATTCATCCGTTATATACGGATGAGTCTAGCTACATTTTCCGATATTATACATTTCTAATTTTGTCAGAAAGTTTTCTATGATCTGTGTACGGTAATATTATTTGTATCTAAGAAAACATTTTGAATTGTATACCTTATTTACATAAGTATTCAGGCCCTTTGTTATGAGACTCTAAATTGAACTCAGGTGCATCCTGTTTCCATTGATCATCCTTGAAATGTTTCTACAACTTGATTGGAGTCCACCTGGGGTAAATTCAATTGATTGGACATGATTTGGAAAGGCACACACCTGTCTATATAATGTCCCACAGTTGACAGTGCATGTCAGAGGAAAAAACATGCCATGAGATCGAAGGAATTGTCCATAGAGCCCCAAGACAGGATTGTGTCGAGGCACAGATCTGGGGAAGTGTACCAAAAAATGTCTGCAGCATTGAAGGTCCCTAAGAACACAGTGGCCACCATCATTCTTAAATGGAAGACGTTAGGAACCACCAAGACTCTTCCTAGAGATGGCTGCACAGCCAAACTGAGCAATCAGGGGAGAAGGTCCTTGGTCAGGGAGGTAATTAAGAACCTGATGGTCACTCTGACAGAGCTCCAACAATCCTTTGTGGAGATGGGAGAACCTTCCAGAAGGACATTCATCTCTGCAGCACTCCACCAATCAAGACTTTATGGTAGAGTGAACAGATGGAAGCCACTCCTCAGTAAAAGGCTTCAGGACAAGTCTCTGAATGTCCTTAAATGGCCCATCCAGTGCCCAGACTTGATCCCTATCGAACATGTCTGGAGATACCTGAAAATAGCTGTGCAGCGACACTCCCCATTCAACCTGCCAGAGCTTGAGAAGGATCTGCAGAGAAGAATGGGTGAAGCTCCCCAAATACAGGCTTGCTAAGCTTGTAGCGTCATACCCAAGAAAACTAGAGGCTGTAATCGCTGCCAAAGGTTCTTCAACAAAGTACTGAGTAAAGGGTCTAAATACTTATGTAAATGTTATATCAGTTTTTTATTATACATTTGTGCACAAAAAAATCTGTTTTTGCATTGTCATTATGGGGTATTGTGTGTATATTGATTAGGATTCAAAATATATATATATATATTTTAGCATACACACGCACACGTCCGTTTCAAACATGTCCATGCTATCTCCTGTTAGGGCCTATACATTTTTCCTAACTCTATATAATGTCCTTTTATTAGATTTTTTACTGTATCTCAAATAGAGTCCTTCGTATTGTATGAGTTATCATTTACATACTATAAAGTTATCATTTACATACTATAAAGTTATCATTTACATACTATAAAGTATATTTCATTGGAGCCAGCGGTTTAAACCCGTTTCTAGTTAACTGTTTCTGTGCAGATTTCAGATTTCTGAAGAGCTACTTATTAGAGTGGAGGAGCAGTGCATGAAGGGGTTAATGGGGTTCTGCCCAGGAGTATGGGGGGGTTCATGGGGTTCTGCCCAGGAGTATGGGGGGGGTTCATGGGGTTCTCACCAGGAGTATGGGGGGTTCATGGGGTTCTCACCAGGAGTATGGGGGGGGGGTTCATGGGGTTCTGCCCAGGAGTATGGGGGGGGTTCATGGGGTTCTCACCAGGAGTATGGGGGGGGGGGGTTCATGGGGTTCTCACCAGGAGTATGGGGGGGGTTCATGGGGTTCTGCCCAGGAGTATGGGGGGGTTCATGGGGTTCCCACCAGGAGTATGGGGGGGGGGGGTTCATGGGGTTCTGCCCAGGAGTATGGGGGGGGGGTTCATGGGGTTCTGCCCAGGAGTATGGGGGGGGGGTTCATGGGGTTCTGCCCAGGAGTATGGGGGGTTCATGGGGTTCTGCCCAGGAGTATGGGGGGGGGGGGGTTCATGGGGTTCTGCCCAGGAGTATGGGGGGGTTCATGGGGTTCTGCCCAGGAGTATGGGGGGGTTCATGGGGTTCTGCCCAGGAGTATGGGGGGTTCATGGGGTTCTGCCCAGGAGTATGGGGGGGGGGGGTTCATGGGGTTCTGCCCAGGAGTATGAGGGGGTCATGGGGTTCTTCCCAGGAGTATGGGGGGGGGTTCATGGGGTTCTCCCCAGGAGTATGGGGGGGGGTTCATGGGGTTCTCACCAGGAGTATGGGGGGGTTCATGGGGTTCTCACCAGGAGTATGGTGGGGGGGTTCATGGGGTTCTCACCAGGGAGTATGGGGGGGGGGTTCATGGGGTTCTGCCAGGAGTATGGGGGGGTTCATGGGGTTCCCACCAGGAGTATGGGGGGGTTCATGGGGTTCTGCCCAGGAGTATGGGGGGGGGGGTTCATGGGGTTCTGCCCAGGAGTATGGGGGGGTTCATGGGGTTCTGCCAGGAGTATGGGGGGGTTCATGGGGTTCTCACCAGGAGTATGGGGGGTTCATGGGGTTCTGCCCAGGAGTATGGGGGGGTTCATGGGGTTCTCACCAGGAGTATGGGGGGGTTCATGGGGTTCTCACCAGGAGTATGGGGGGGGTTCATGGGGTTCTCACCAGGAGTATGGGGGGGGGGGGTTCATGGGGTTCTGCCCAGGAGTATGGGGGGTTCATGGGGTTCTGCCCAGGAGTATGGGGGGTTCATGGGGTTCTCCCCAGGAGTATGGGGGGGTTCATGGGGTTCTCCCAGGAGTATGGGGGGGGTTCATGGGGTTCTCACCAGGAGTATGGGGGGTTCATGGGGTTCTCACCAGGAGTATGGGGGGGTTCATGGGGTTCTCACCAGGAGTATGGGGGGGGTTCATGGGGTTCTCACCAGGAGTATGGGGGGGGGGTGTTCATGGGGTTCTGCCCAGGAGTATGGGGGGTTCATGGGGTTCTGCCCAGGAGTATGGGGGGTTCATGGGGTTCTCCCCAGGAGTATGGGGGGGGGGTTAATGGGTTCTGCCCAGGAGTATGGGGGGTTCATGGGGTTCCCACCAGGAGTATGGGGAGTTCATGGGGTTCTCACCAGGAGTATGGGGGGGGGGGTTCATGGGGTTCTCACCAGGAGTATGGGGGGGTTCATGGGGTTCTCACCAGGAGTATGGGGGGGGGGGGTTCATGGGGTTCTCACCAGGAGTATGGGGGGGGGTTCATGGGGTTCTCACCAGGAGTATGGGGGGGTTCATGGGGTTCTCCCCAGGAGTATGGGGGGGTTCATGGGGTTCTGCCCAGGAGTATGGGGGTTCATGGGGTTCTCACCAGGAGTATGGGGGGGTTCATGGGGTTCTCACCAGGAGTATGGGGGGGGGGGGTTCATGGGGTTCTGCCCAGGAGTATGGGGGGTTCATGGGGTTCTGCCCAGGAGTATGGGGGGGGGGTTCTCCCCAGGAGTATGGGGGGGGGTTAATGGGGTTCTGCCCAGGAGTATGGGGGGGTTCATGGGGTTCCCACCAGGAGTATGGGGGGGTTCATGGGGTTCTGCCCAGGAGTATGGGGCGGGGTTCATGGGGTTCTCACCAGGAGTATGGGGGGGTTCATGGGGTTCCCACCAGGAGTATGGGGGGTTCATGGGGTTCTGCCCAGGAGTATGGGGGGGGGTTCATGGGGTTCTCACCAGGAGTATGGGGGGTTCATGGGGTTCTCACCAGGAGTATGGGGGGGGGGGGTTCATGGGGTTCTGCCCAGGAGTATGGGGGGTTTCATGTGGTTCTCACCAGGAGTATGGGGGGGTTCATGGGGTTCTGCCCAGGAGTATGGGGGTGGTTCATGGGGTTCTGCCCAGGAGTATGGGGGGGTTCATGGGGTTCTGCCCAGGAGTATGGGGGGGTTCATGGGGTTCTGCCCAGGAGTATGGGGGGTTCATGGGGTTCCCACCAAGAGTATGGGCGGGGGTTCATGGGGTTCCCACCAGGAGTATGGGGGGTTCATGGGGTTCTCCCCAGGAGTATGGGGGGTTCATGGGGTTCTCACCAGGAGTATGGGGGGGGGTTCATGGGGTTCTCACCAGGAGTATGGGGGGGGTTCATGTGGTTCTCACCAGGAGTATGGGGGGGGGGTTTCATGTGGTTCTCACCAGGAGTATGGGGGGTTCATGGGGTTCTCCCCAGGAGTATGGGGGGTTCATGGGGTTCTCACCAGGAGTATGGGGGGTTCATGGGGTTCTCCCCAGGAGTATGGGGGGTTCATGGGGTTCTCCCCAGGAGTATGGGGGGTTCATGGGGTTGTCACCAGGAGTATGGGGGGTTCATGGGGTTCTCACCAGGAGTATGGGGGGTTCATGGGGTTCTCCCCAGGAGTATGGGGGGTTCATGGGGTTCCCACCAGGAGTATGGGGGTTCATGGGGTTCTCCCCAGGAGTATGGGGGGTTCATGGGGTTCTCCCCAGGAGTATGGGGGGTTCATGGGGTTCTCCCCAGGAGTATGGGCGGGGGTTCATGGGGTTCTCACCAGGAGTATGGGCGGGGGTTCATGGGGTTCCCACCAGGAGTATGGGGGGGTTTTAAGGGGTTCTCACCAGGAGTATGGGGGGTTCATGGGGTTCTCACCAGGAGTATGGGGGGTTCATGGGGTTCTCCCCAGGAGTATGGGGGGGTTCATGGGGTTCTCACCAGGAGTATGGGGGGGTTAATGGGGTTCTCCCCAGGAGTATGGGGGGTTCATGGGGTTCTCCCCAGGCGTATGGGGGGGGGGTTAATGGGGTTCTCCCCAGGAGTATGGGGGGGTTAATGGGGTTCTCCCCAGGAGTATGGGGGGGTTCATGGGGTTCTCCCCAGGAGTATGGGGGGGTCATGGGGTTCTCCCCAGGAGTATGGGGGGGGGGGTTAATGGGTTCTCCCCAGGAGTATGGGGGGTTCATGGGGTTCTCCCCAGGCGTATGGGGGGGTTAATGGGGTTCTCCCCAGGAGTATGGAGGGGTTTGTGGGGTTCTCACCAGGAGTATGGGGGGGGGGGGGGTTCTCCCCAGGAGTATGGGGGGGATCATGGGGTTCTCCCCGGAGTATGGGGGGGGTACATGGGGTTCTCCCCAGGAGTATGGGGGGGGGTACATGGGGTTCTCCCCAGGAGTATGGGGGGTTCATGGGGTTCTCCCATATATATATATATATATATACAGTATATATTAAATCTATCCCTTGTCTGTGAACATCTGAAACCTGCTCAGTTGTTTTTCATTCCATCATTTAAATGTATCATCAATCATACTTGGTTTAAAGTCGCCGTCCATTACAATGTTCTCGCTGGTAGATCAGGTCTGTTTGGATATCTTTTTATTTTGGTGATCTTTGTACAACACCTTTGTAGTGGAACAGGAATACACGTATTGGGAGGACATACACTTTAATAATTTCAATTATTCCTGTTAAATGATGTGTAATTCAATGCGGTGAGCTTTGTAATTATGGATGTATATTATGCCTCTTAAATGCAGGACATTTGTCTGAAGGTAATATGATAAACAAAAGCAAAAATACATTTCAATCAAGATTTAGACATCTTTATGTTTACTTTTAGAAAATACTAATATTAATGGACCCATAATTTTATTTATTTTTATCTCAAAATGAATAGGTAGATGCAAAACATGTAAATTCAGCCTGTGGTGCCTGTGATGCCTGTGGTGCCTGGCCTTGAAAGTTTAATATTTCTAACATGAGCTAATAAGAAATTACGAAAAAGAAAAAGAAATTGCTTATCGCTGCCACAGAGGGAAAAAGTCTGGCCAGTTGTTTTTCTTGTGGCAGCGTTATGTTTCCGTAATGAATAGAAACAAGAGGTACACAACATAACTAGTTACAAGTCAACAGTAAAAAATAAAAACAAACAAACAAACAAACAAAACCGTAATAAATGTCTTTACCAGTGATGTTTCACATAGGATCTTGTTTCCCTTCACCAGGTTGCCCACGGTGATGTGGAAGTAGGTGGATCCACTGCACCAGTTAGCGATACGGTTGAACGGGTGAGTCGCAAGGACATCCTATGGGACAGATAAGACAGACAGGTCAGTCAGACATCTCTTTTACTGTTCATGCTCTCTGTTGAATATTAATGTCAGTGGAGGGCCGTGTAAAACAGCAGGGTAGCCTAGTGGTTAGAGTGTAGGGACGGCAGGGTGGCCTAGTGGTTAGAGTGTAGAGGCGGCAGGGTGGCCTAGTGGTTAGAGTGTTGAGGCGGCAGGTTAGCCTAGTGGTTAGAGTGTAGAGGCGGCAGGGTAGCCTAGTGGTTAGAGTGGAGGGACGGCAGGGTGGCCTAGTGGTTAGAGTGTTGAGGCGGCAGGTTAGCCTAGTGGTTAGAGTGTAGAGGCGGCAGGGTAGCCTAGTGGTTAGAGTGGAGGGACGGCAGGGTAGCCTAGTGGTTAGAGTGTAGAGGCGGCAGGTTAGCCTAGTGGTTAGAGTGTAGGGACGGCAGGGTGGCCTAGTGGTTAGAGTGTAGAGGCGGCAGGTTAGCCTAGTGGTTAGAGTGTAGAGGCGGCAGGGTAGCCTAGTGGTTAGAGTGGAGGGACGGCAGGGTAGCCTAGTGGTTAGAGCGTTGGACTAGTAACCAGAAGGTTGCAAGTTCAAATCCCTGAGCTGACAAGGTACAAATCTGTTGTTCTGGCCCCTGAACAAGGCAGTTAACCCACTGTTCCTAGGCCGTCATTGAAAATAAGAATTTGTTCTTTAACTGAGTTAAATAAAGGTAAAATAAATAAAAACATAGCTTAATGAAAGGGCCGTGAACATTTACCTAGTAATGCCTTATACTGATTTTTTTCCCCTCTTTTGTTGTATTTATTATCTATGATTTGTTTGCACTTTTCGTACTACAATGCACGGCTATAGTAAATAGTTTGACACATAGGACATTCCCAGATGTCATTTTCAGAATGTATATGCTATGAACTACCTATTTCTGATAAAAGTGGGAATAGGGCATTGTTATATATATTGTGACATTGTTCGGGTTTCAGCATCTACTCAAAATTAAGTTTACAACTTGACTATTAGATTGCAGAGGCCTTGTTATTTTATCAATGTTTTATATAATGAAGGGAAGGGAAGATCCCAGTCATTTCCTGGTGGACTGGTCATTGTTTCATTGTTGTCTATCTCCTTGTGAATTTACCACAGAGTTACAGTCGCTGGCGAATCTACTAGCTCGTCACAATCTCAGATTTCATCTAGTATAAAATGTGTCCCTTTTGTGATGAACACAAAGTGGTTTTGTTTCACATCTTCAAATTGTGTTCAAGTTTTTAATTTTTAAATGAAATATAAATGTGTGTGTTTATGACAGAACACATTCGTATGGCTGCAGTAGACTCTCACCGTTGCAGCTGTGTGCCTGAGATGTACCGTGACAACACAAATTGATGGTCAGTCCAATCAGCGAATGAGCATTTAAGGCGGGACTCACGAGCCTCCAATGGCTGTGGATATGTAACCCGATACCCCAGAATCAATCGACGCTAACTGAATTCAAGCGGGGGAAGCGGAGCTGTCAGACAGAACTGCCGTGAAGCAATTTGGCCTAACAGAAGTTGATTTATACGCACATTGCCTTGATAAAACAATGACATTATAACGAAAGCCCCAGAAATACAGTAATTAACATTGAAGAGGAACCCTTTATAATCCATTCTCTCAAGAGGAAAACAATAGTCTTTGATGGTGAATGAAGATTGTGTGTGTGTGTGTGTGTGTGTGTGTGTGTGTGTGTGTGTGTGTGTGTGTGTGTGTGTGTGTGCGTGTGCGTGTGCGTGCGTGCGTGTGTTGTGTGTGTGTGTGTGCGTGCGTGTGTGTGTGTGTGTGTTGTGTTTTACCTTGGTTTTCGGGTGGATGATTGAGACCCCCTGTTTGCTGATGGCAATTCTGACGATATCTGGGAAGTTAGGGTCTGATGTTTGCTGGAAGAAGTAAAACATCTCTTTAGGTGATGGAAAGCAGAGTAGTGGCTGTTCCTTCATCACTTAGAGACATAGGCTGCATGAACAAAATGGCACCCTATTTCCTATATAGTGCACTACTTTTGACCCAAATGGCACCCTATTCCCTTTTTCTAGTGGACTACTATTGACCAGGGCTCATAGGGTGCCATTTGGGGGACACACCTTACAAGAACTTTAAATGGGTCCATAAAACGAGCTGTGTCCTTCGAACTGCGATACACCATCTGGAAAGACCCATTTCTCCCGAGGGAACTTCATTTGTGATTAAAAAAATATATATATATTTAAAATAAATTCAGTGTCGAGGTGCTATCCCGTACCTTCACTTCGAAGAAAGCACAGCCGAAGGTGGGCCAGCGACAGACCACCTTGAGAAACGCTAGACTGGCTTCTTCACTGGTCATACTAGCCTGCTTGTTGTAGGCCGCAACGATGTTCTGGTAAGCAAAGACATTACAACGGTCAACAACAACAACAACAACAACAACAACAACAACAACAGCAATCCCATTCTTAAAACATTTGACACAGTTGATCCTCTGACCTCACCGATTGAATGAATTGAGTTAAAGGGTCATTTGAGTTCAGGGGTCATGTAGAGGGTAACTTGGAGATGCAGTCCCAGACCAAAAATGGACACTACTGACTGTGTTTGTATACAGGTCACATGACGTCATTGAAGGAAC
>NC_034186.2:3365304-3572984 GCF_002021735.2 Oncorhynchus kisutch
GGAGTAGATATGTGAGGGATGTTAATGGAAGGATCCCCAGGGAGTAGGGATGTGAGGGATATCAGCGGAAGGATCCCCAGGGAGTAGATATGTGAGGGATATTAGTGGAAGGATCCCCAGGGAGTAGGGATGTGAGGGATATTAGTGGAAGGATCCCCAGGGAGTAGATATGTGAGGGATATTAGTGGAAGGATCCCCAGGGAGTAGCTTTGTGAGGGATGTTAATGGAAGGATCCCCAGGGAGTAGGGATGTGAGGGATATTAGTGGAAGGATCCCCAGGGAGTAGGGATGTGAGGGATATCAGTGGAAGGATCCCCAGGGAGTAGGGATGTGAGGGATATCAGTGGAAGGATCCCCAGGGAGTAGGGATGTGAGGGATATTAGTGGAAGGATCCCCAGGGAGTAGGGATGTGAGGGATATCAGCGGAAGGATCCCCAGGGAGTAGGGATGTGAGGGATGTTAATGGACGGATGCCCAGGGAGTAGATATGTGAGGGATGTTAATGGAAGGATCCCCATGGAGTAGGGATGTGAGGGATATCAGCGGAAGGATCCCCAGGGAGTAGGGATGTGAGGGATGTTAATGGAAGGATCCCCAGGGAGTAGATATGTGAGGGATGTTAATGGAAGGATCCCCAGGGAGTAGATATGTGAGGGATGTTTATGGCAGGATCCCCAGGGAGTAGATATGTGAGGGATGTTAATGGAAGGATCCCCAGGGAGTAGATATGTGAGGGATGTTAATGGAAGGATCCCCAGGGAGTAGGGAGGGATGTGAGGGATATCAGCGGAAGGATCCCCAGGGAGTAGATATGTGAGGGATATTAGTGGAAGGATCCCCAGGGAGTAGGGATGTGAGGGATATTAGTGGAAGGATCCCCAGGGAGTAGATACGTGAGGGATATTAGTGGAAGGATCCCCAGGGAGTAGCTTTGTGAGGGATGTTAATGGAAGGATCCCCAGGGAGTAGGGATGTGAGGGATATTAGTGGAAGGATCCCCAGGGAGTAGGGATGTGAGGGATATTAGTGGAAGGATCCCCAGGGAGTAGGGATGTGAGGGATATTAGTGGAAGGATCCCCAGGGAGTAGGGATGTGAGGGATATAAGTGGAAGGATCCCCAGGGTGTAGGGATGTGAGGGATATTAGTGGAAGGATCCCCAGGGAGTAGGGATGTGAGGGATATCAGTGGAAGGATCCCCAGGGAGTAGGGATGTGAGGGATATTAGTGGAAGGATCCCCAGGGAGTAGGGATGTGAGGGATATCAGCGGAAGGATCCCCAGGGAGTAGGGATGTGAGGGATGTTAATGGAAGGATGCCCAGGGAGTAGATATGTGAGGGATGTTAATGGAAGGATCCCCAGGGAGTAGGGATGTGAGGGATATCAGCGGAAGGATCCCCAGGGAGTAGGGATGTGAGGGATGTTAATGGAAGGATGCCCAGGGAGTAGATATGTGAGGGATGTTAATGGAAGGATCCCCAGGGAGTAGGGATGTGAGGGATATCAGTGGAAGGATCCCCAGGGAGTAGGGATGTGAGGGATATCAGCGGAAGGATCCCCAGGGAGTAGGGATGTGAGGGATGTCAGTGGAAGGATCCCCAGGGAATAGATATGTGAGGGATATCAGCGGAAGGATCCCCAGGGAGTAGATATGTGAGGGATGTTAATGGAAGGATCCCCAGGGAGTAGGGATGTGAGGGATATCAGCGGAAGGATCCCCAGGGAGTAGGGATGTGAGGGATATTAATGGAAGGATCCCCAGGGAGTAGATATGTGAGGGATGTTAATGGAAGGATCCCCAGGGAGTAGATATGTGAGGGATATTAGTGGAAGGATCCCCAGGGAGTAGATATGTGAGGGATATCAGTGGAAGGATCCCCAGGGAGTAGGGATGTGAGGGATATTAGTGGAAGGATCCCCAGGGAGTAGATATGTGAGGGATATTAGTGGAAGGATCCCCAGGGAGTAGATATGTGAGGGATATTAGTGGAAGGATCCCCAGGGAGTAGATATGTGAGGGATATCAGTGGAAGAATCCCCAGGGAGTAGGGATGTGAGGGATATTAGTGGAAGGATCCCCAGGGAGTAGATATGTGAGGGATATCAGTGGAAGGATCCCCAGGGAGTAGATATGCGAGGGATATCAGCGGAAGGATCCTCAGGGAGTAGATATGTGAGGGATATCAGCGGAAGGATCCCCAGGGAGTAGATATGTGAGGGATATCAGCGGAAGGATCCCCAGGGAGTAGATATGTGAGGGATATCAGCGGAAGGATCCCCAGGGAGTAGGGATGTGAGGGATATCAGTGGAAGGATCCCCAGGGAGTAGGGATGTGAGGGATGTCAGTGGAAGGATCCCCAGGGAGTAGATATGTGAGGGATATCAGCGGAAGGATCCCCAGGGAGTAGATATGTGAGGGATATTAGTGGAAGGATCCCCAGGGAGTAGATATGTGAGGGATGTTAATGGAAGGATGCCCAGGGAGTAGATATGTGAGGGATGTTAATGGAAGGATCCCCAGGGAGTAGGGATGTGAGGGATATCAGCGGAAGGATCCCCAGGGAGTAGGGATGTGAGGGATGTTAATGGAAGGATGCCCAGGGAGTAGATATGTGAGGGATGTTAATGGAAGGATCCCCAGGGAGTAGGGATGTGAGGGATATCAGTGGAAGGATCCCCAGGGAGTAGGGATGTGAGGGATATCAGCGGAAGGATCCCCAGGGAGTAGGGATGTGAGGGATGTCAGTGGAAGGATCCCCAGGGAATAGATATGTGAGGGATATCAGCGGAAGGATCCCCAGGGAGTAGATATGTGAGGGATGTTAATGGAAGGATCCCCAGGGAGTAGGGATGTGAGGGATATCAGCGGAAGGATCCCCAGGGAGTAGGGATGTGAGGGATATTAATGGAAGGATCCCCAGGGAGTAGATATGTGAGGGATGTTAATGGAAGGATCCCCAGGGAGTAGATATGTGAGGGATATTAGTGGAAGGATCCCCAGGGAGTAGATATGTGAGGGATATCAGTGGAAGGATCCCCAGGGAGTAGGGATGTGAGGGATATTAGTGGAAGGATCCCCAGGGAGTAGATATGTGAGGGATATTAGTGGAAGGATCCCCAGGGAGTAGATATGTGAGGGATATTAGTGGAAGGATCCCCAGGGAGTAGATATGTGAGGGATATCAGTGGAAGAATCCCCAGGGAGTAGGGATGTGAGGGATATTAGTGGAAGGATCCCCAGGGAGTAGATATGTGAGGGATATCAGTGGAAGGATCCCCAGGGAGTAGATATGCGAGGGATATCAGCGGAAGGATCCTCAGGGAGTAGATATGTGAGGGATATCAGCGGAAGGATCCCCAGGGAGTAGATATGTGAGGGATATCAGCGGAAGGATCCCCAGGGAGTAGATATGTGAGGGATATCAGCGGAAGGATCCCCAGGGAGTAGGGATGTGAGGGATATCAGTGGAAGGATCCCCAGGGAGTAGGGATGTGAGGGATGTCAGTGGAAGGATCCCCAGGGAGTAGATATGTGAGGGATATCAGCGGAAGGATCCCCAGGGAGTAGATATGTGAGGGATATTAGTGGAAGGATCCCCAGGGAGTAGATATGTGAGGGATATCAGTGGAAGGATCCCCAGGGAGTAGGGATGTGAGGGATATTAGTGGAAGGATCCCCAGGGAGTAGATATGTGAGGGATATTAGTGGAAGGATCCCCAGGGAGTAGATATGTGAGGGATATCAGTGGAAGGATCCCCAGGGAGTAGGGTTGTGAGGGATATTAGTGGAAGGATCCCCAGGGAGTAGATATGTGAGGGATATCAGTGGAAGGATCCCCAGGGAGTAGATATGTGAGGGATATCAGCGGAAGGATCCCCAGGGAGTAGGGATGTGAGGGATATCAGTGGAAGGATCCCCAGGGAGTAGATATGTGAGGGATATCAGCGGAAGGATCCCCAGGGAGTAGGGATGTGAGGGATATCAGCGGAAGGATCCCCAGGGAGTAGGGATGTGAGGGATATCAGTGGAAGGATCCCCAGTGAGTAGGGATGTGAGGGATGTTAATGGAAGGATCCCCAGGGAGTAGATATGTGAGGGATATCAGTGGAAGGATCCCCAGGGAGTAGGGATGTGAGGGATATTAGTGGAAGGATCCCCAGGGAGTAGATATGTGAGGGATATCAGCGGAAGGATCCCCAGGGAGTAGGGATGTGAGGGATATCAGTGGAAGGATCCCCAGGGAGTAGGGATGTGAGGGATGTTAATGGAAGGATCCCCAGGGAGTAGATATGTGAGGGATATCAGTGGAAGGATCCCCAGGGGTCATAGAGTACAGTTCTGTACAGGTTCGATACCGACGCAACATAAGGAACACCATTTGCCTGGACAATTTGTTTTTCCGATCCGGCTCAAAGGACCAGTGTTTATGAAAGGGACTGTATGTGTTTTGTTTGTACAAATGATGAGAAGTTTAGTTTAGCACTTGTCAGAGTAACCTGTCATGGCGCAGGGCTCTTTACCTCCTCCATGTCATTGGGGAAGTGGACCTTGTGGAAGATCTGAGTGGAGTTCTGCTGGATGGCATCTATCTCCACCTGGTGAGGAGGCAGCTTCCTGGGCTCTATCCTGATAGATAACACACGTTACAGTACAACCACCTTAACCTCTAACCCCTGACCTCTAACCCTAACCTCCACTTGGTGAGGAGGCAGCTTCCTGGGCTCTATCCTGATAGATAACACACGTTACAGTACAACCACCTTAACCTCTAACCCCTGACCTCTAACCCTAACCTCCACCTGGTGAGGAGGCAGCTTCCTGGGCTCTATCCTGATAGATAACACACGTTACAGTACAACCACCTTAACCCTCTAACCCCTGACCTCTAACCCTAACCTCCACCTGGTGAGGAGGCAGCTTCCTGGGCTCTATCCTGATAGAATACAACCTGATGCCTGCTAGAACTGAACCAACAACCTTGGTGTTACTAGTACCACACTCTTGGCCAAATCAGTAAATAATGAAATAGTTATAAATTTATAGTTATACATTTACTCTGCCAATGGGACGACCCGTTAATGGTAGGTGGCGACGTGTCAGAGTAAATTTATAACTATTTCATGAATTACTGATTTGGCCAAGTGAATCTGCTTTAAGCAGCGTTCTCTGCTCAGTTTGGTAGCTGAGCGAGTGTGAGAGGGATAAGCCGGTATGCTTCGCGGTTCACCAGATCTCTTTTTCTGCCGTTTTTTTGTTTGTTGAAGATCACGACGCAGCGCTGCGGTTCAGGCAGCAGATGATCCGCTGTCCGCCACTGACTTGTCGTTCTCACTCGCCATCTCTCACCGCTGTTCTGTCTGAGCTCGGTTGTCATGAAACGCAAATACAGCGATGAGTTTCTCTCTCTTTCATACACACTTGAGTCTCTCATTACGAATGAATTTGATAAAACGACACGTGCTGACCAAAACATCCACAGCATGGCGGTTAACCCAGGGAGGTCTTTCAGAACAGGGCTTCAACAGTGGCAAGGCAAGCATAAGCAGTAATAAGGGACTCTCATAGTAGTAGATGTGAGTTTCTCTTTCAAACAATTCCCTGGCCTTGTACACAGCTAATATCTAACATTCGCCAAAGCAAGCTACCGGTAGTGCAACACTAGTAACAGTACATACGACGATAAACAATGATCAGGCCTACTGTACATTTTACTGTAGAAATTATTGTTGAAAACTAGTCTAGGTTGGAACTGTTGCTGTTAAAATAAAAATTGTTATTCTGAACTGGAATAAACTGATGAAAGCAAGATGCTTTTTGGAGGTGAACCCCCTCACACAGTTCTGGGTTGTTCCATCTACAACAGGAAGTGGTCTCCTGTCTGACTGAGAACCCACTCACACAGTTCTGGGTTGTTCCATCTACAACAGGAAGTGGTCTCCTGTCTGACTGAGAACCCCCTCACACAGTTCTGGGTTGTTCCATCTACAACAGGAAGTGGTTTCCTGCCTGACTGAGAAAGTAGTAGATGTTCTGGTCCAGTTTGGTACCACATGCCTGTACGAGTCAGGGTTCTCAACTCTGGCATACTTTAAAACAACAAGTACAGAAATGGACTCAATGCTGAGCATCACCTCTGGCTTGCAGTGTCCAAAACTGAGCCCAGGATAGACCTGCTTGTTGAAAACACAGACCTCTCATTAGGACTCTCTCTCTCTATATGTATGTATGTATGTATGTATGTATGTATGTATGTATGTATGTATGTATGTATGTGTGTATGTGTGTATGTGTGTATGTGTGTATGTGTGTGTGTGTGTGTGTGTGTGTGTGTGTGTGTGTGTGTGTGTGTGTGTGTGTGTGTGTGTATGTGTGTGTGTGTGTGTGTGTGTGTGTGTGTGTGTGTGTGTGTGTGTGTGTGTGTGTGTGTGTGTGTGTGTGTGTGTGTGTGTGTGTGTGTGTGTGTGTGTGTGTGTGTGTGTGTATATGCATGCATGTATGTATGTATGTATGTCCTGGCCTACATCTGTGTGATGTGGCCAATCAGTTTATTCTCGTTCAGATATTTAAAAAATATATACAAAATTGTTTAGGATTTTTTTTTTAAACAGCAACAGTTCCAACCTAGACTTTCTTTCTACAGTAAGATGGACAGTAGGCCTGATCATTGTTCATCTGTACTGTTTCTTACGGTTTCACTATCAAAACGCCTGTGTGTCTGTTCTGTTATTCATCTGTGTGATGTGATCAATCCGTTTATTCCAGTTCAGAATGAAAATGATTTATTGTATTCTAACAGCACCAGTTCCAACCTAGACAGATACGTAAGAGTGTTTTTAATAGAATAGAAATAGAAATTAGAAATAGAAATAGAAATAGAAATAGAAATTTATATTAATATTTATTTTCATTGTTATTTGTTTCTGTCTATATTTGTTTTCGGCATAAGGGCAATGAAATGTACCGATATGTATGTATAGTTGCATATTTACCTAAGCCTGTGTCCCAAGAAAACAGTCTAATAGACCACCTCTAATGGGGCTGAGGAGATACTGTCTAATACACATCCTCTAATGGGGCTGAGGAGATACAGTCTAATAGACCTCCTCTAATGGGGCTGAGGAGATACTGTCTAATAGACCTCCTCTAATGGGGCTGAGGAGATACAGTCTAATAGACCTCCTCTAATGGGGCTGAGGAGATACTGTCTAATAGACCTCCTCTAATGGGGCTGAGGAGATACAGTCTAATAGACCTCCTCTAATGGGGCTGAGGAGATACTGTCTAATATACCTCCTCTAATGGGGCTGAGGAGATACTGTCTAATAGACCTCCTCTAATGGGGCTGAGGAGATACTGTCTAATAGACCTCCTCTAATGGGGCTGAGGAGATACTGTCTAATAGACCTCCTCTAATGGGGCTGAGGAGATACTGTCTAATAGACCTCCTCTAATGGGGCTGAGGAGATACTGTCTAATAGACCTCCTCTAATGGGGCTGAGGAGATACAGTCTAATAGACCTCCTCTAATGGGGCTGAGGAGATACTGTCTAATATACCTCCTCTAATGGGGCTGAGGAGATACTGTCTAATAGACCTCCTCTAATGGGGCTGAGGAGATACTGTCTAATAGACCTCCTCTAATGGGGCTGAGGAGATACTGTCTAATAGACCTCCTCTAATGGGGCTGAGGAGATACTGTCTAATAGACCTCCTCTAATGGGGCTGAGGAGATACTGTCTAATAGACCTCCTCTAATGGGGCTGAGGAGATACAGTCTAATAGACCTCCTCTAATGGGGCTGAGGAGATACAGTCTAATAGACCTCCTCTAATGGGGCTGAGGAGATACAGTCTAATAGACCTCCTCTAATGGGGCTGAGGAGATACTGTCTAATAGACCTCCTCTAATGGGGCTGAGGAGATACAGTCTAATAGACCTCCTCTAATGGGGCTGAGGAGATACTGTCTAATAGACCTCCTCTAATGGGGCTGAGGAGATACAGTCTAATAGACCTCCTCTAATGGGGCTGAGGAGATACAGTCTAATAGACCTCCTCTAATGGGGCTGAGGAGATACAGTCTAATAGACCTCCTCTAATGGGGCTGAGGAGATACTGTCTAATAGACCTCCTCTAATGGGGCTGAGGAGATACAGTCTAATAGACCTCCTCTAATGGGGCTGAGGAGATACAGTCTAATAGACCTCCTCTAATGGGGCTGAGGAGATACAGTCTAATATACCTCCTCTAATGGGGCTGAGGAGATACTGTCTAATAGACCTCCTCTAATGGGGCTGAGGAGATACTGTCTAATAGACCTCCTCTAATGGGGCTGAGGAGATACTGTCTAATAGACCTCCTCTAATGGGGCTGAGGAGATACTGTCTAATAGACCTCCTCTAATGGGGCTGAGGAGATACTGTCTAATAGACCTCCTCTAATGGGGCTGAGGAGATACAGTCTAATAGACCTCCTCTAATGGGGCTGAGGAGATACAGTCTAATAGACCTCCTCTAATGGGGCTGAGGAGATACAGTCTAATAGACCTCCTCTAATGGGGCTGAGGAGATACTGTCTAATAGACCTCCTCTAATAGGTACAGTAAGTGAAGACATTCAGTATTTGATGTGCTCATGTACCTCAGTGATCCCTGTAGGCGCTGTAGACAGTCAGGGGCCAGGGGTTCACGACGTCGGGACTCCAGGAATCGCTGGGTGTGTTTGAGCAGCGACTGGCTTGGAGGGAAGAGACCACAGCACAGCCACAGTAGCTGCCAGCCCTGCTCCAAACTGAACCTAACAACAACAACAACAACAACACCATCATTATCATCATCAGAGACCACAGCACAGCCACAGTAGCTGTGTTGTTTAACCTCCCATCTACGTGTAGGAGCAGTGACGACCCGGCATTCAGGGCAGGTGTGGCCCCACCTGTTTTGAACCCCACATATTTTGCTAAAAACAATGTCCTTTCCTCTGTTGTCTTTTCCTTTGTTGACCTCTTCTCTGTTGTGTTGTCTTCTGTTGTCCTCTCCTCCGTTGTCCTCTCTTCCATTGTCTTCTGTTGTCCTCTCCTCCGTTGTCCTCTCCTCTGATGTCCTCTCCTGCGTTGTCCTCTCCTCTGATGTCCTCTCCTCTGTTGTGTTGTCTTCTGATGTCCTCTCCTCCGTTGTCTTGTTGTCCTCTCTTCTGTTGTCTTCTGTTGTCCTCTCCTCTGATGTCCTCTTTTCCATTGTCTTCTGTTGTCCTCTCCTCTGATGTCCTCTCTTCTGTTGTCCTCTGTTGTCCTCTCTTCTGTTGTCCTCTGTTGTCCTCTCTTCTGTTGTCTTCTGTTGTCCTCTGTTGTCCTCTGTTGTCCTCTCCTCTGATGTCCTCTCTTCTGTTGTCCTCTGTTGTCCTCTCTTCTGTTGTCCTCTGTTGTCCTCTCTTCTGTTGTCCTCTGTTGTCCTCTCCTCTGTTCTCTTCTGTTGTCCTCTCTTCTGTTGTCCTCTGTTGTCCTCTCTTCTGTTGTCCTCTGTTCTCTTCTGTTGTCCTCTCTTCTATTGTCCTCTGTTGTCCTCTCTTCTGTTGTCCTCTGTTGTCCTCTCTTCTGTTGTCCTCTGTTGTCTTCTGTTGTCCTCTCCTCTGTTCTCTTCTGTTGTCCTCTCTTCTGTTCTCTTCTGTTGTCCTCTCTTCTGTTGTCCTCTGTTGTCCTCTCTTCTGTTGTCCTCTGTTGTCTTCTGCTGTCCTCTCCTCTGTTCTCTTCTGTTGTCCTCTCTTCTGTTGTCCTCTGTTGTCCTCTCTTCTGTTGTCCTCTGTTGTCCTCTCTTCTGTTGTCCTCTGTTGTCTTCTGTTGTCCTCTCCTCTGTTCTCTTCTGTTGTCCTCTCTTCTGTTCTCTTCTGTTGTCCTCTCTTCTGTTGTCTTCTGTTGTCCTCTCTTCTGTTGTCTTCTCTTCTGTTGTCTTCTGTTGTCCTCTCTTCTGTTGTCTTCTGTTGTCCTCTCCTCTGTTCTCTTCTGTTGTCCTCTCTTCTGTTGTCCTCTCTTCTGTTGTCCTCTCCTCTGTTGTCCTCTCCTCTGTTGTCCTCTCCTCTGTTGTCCTCTGTTGTCCTCTCCTCTGTTGTCTTCTGTTGTCCTCTCCTCTGTTGTCCTCTCCTCTGTTGTCCTCTGTTGTCCTCTCCTCTGTTGTCCTCTCCTCTGTTGTCCTCTCATTTGTTGTCTTCTGTTGTCCTCTCTTCTGTTCTCTTCTGTTGTCCTCTCTTCTGTTCTCTTCTGTTGTCCTCTCTTCTGTTGTCCTCTCCTCTGTTGTCCTCTCCTCTGTTGTCCTCTCCTCTGTTGTCCTCTCTTCTGTTGTCCTCTGTTGTCCTCTCCTCTGTTGTCTTCTGTTGTCCTCTCCTCTGTTGTCCTCTCCTCTGTTGTCCTCTCCTCTGTTGTCCTCTCATTTGTTGTCTTCTGTTGTCCTCTCCTCTGTTGTCTTCTGTTGTCCTCTCCTTTGTTGTCTTCTGTTGTCCTCTCCTCTGTTGTCCTCTCCTCTGTTGTCTTCTGTTGTCCTCTCCTTTGTTGTCTTCTGTTGTCCTCTCCTCTGTTGTCCTCTCCTCTGTTGTCTTCTGTTGTCCTCTCTTCTGTTCTCTTCTGTTGTCCTCTCTTCTGTTCTCTTCTGTTGTCCTCTCCTCTGTTGTCTTCTGTTGTCCTCTCTTCTGTTGTCTTCTGTTGTCCTCTCTTCTGTTGTCTTCTGTTGTCCTCTCCTCTGTTGTCCTCTCCTCTGTTGTCCTCTCCTCTGTTGTCCTCTGTTGTCCTCTCCTCTGTTGTCTTCTGTTGTCCTCTCCTCTGTTGTCCTCTCCTCTGTTGTCCTCTCCTCTGTTGTCCTCTCCTTTGTCGTCTTCTGTTGTCCTCTCCTCTGTTGTCTTCTGTTGTCCTCTCCTTTGTTGTCTTCTGTTGTCCTCTCCTCTGTTGTCCTCTCCTCTGTTGTCCTCTCTTCTGTTGTCCTCTCCTCTGTTGTCTTCTGTTGTCCTCTCCTCTGTTGTCTTCTGTTGTCCTCTCCTTTGTTGTCTTCTGTTGTCCTCTCCTCTGTTGTCAACAGAAGACAACAGAGGAGGCCCTAACAGCCTACCTGTTGTTGTACAGGCCCTAACAGTCTACCTGTTGTTGTACAGGCCCTAACAGCCTACCTGTTGTACAGGCCCTAACAGTCTACCTGTTGTTGTACAGGCCCTAACAGCCTACCTGTTGTTGTACAGGCCCTAACGGTCTACCTGTTGTTGTACAGGCCCTAACAGCCTACCTGTTGTTGTACAGGCCCTAACAGCCTACCTGTTGTTGTACAGGCCCTAACGGTCTACCTGTTGTTGTACAGGCCCTAACAGCCTACCTGTTGTTGTACAGGCCCTAACAGTCTACCTGTTGTTGTACAGGCCCTAACAGTCTACCTGTTGTTGTACAGGCCCTAACAGTCTACCTGTTGTTGTACAGGCCCTAACAGTCTACCTGTTGTTGTACAGGCCCTAACGGTCTACCTGTTGTTGTACAGGCCCTAACTGTCTACCTGTTGTTGTACAGGCCCTAACAGTCTACCTGTTGTTGTACAGGCCCTAACGGTCTACCTGTTGTTGTACAGGCCCTAACGGTCTACCTGTTGTTGTACAGGCCCTAACAGTCTACCTGTTGTTGTACAGGCCCTAACGGTCTACCTGTTGTTGTACAGGCCATAACAGTCTACCTGTTGTTGTACAGGCCCTAACGGTCTACCTGTTGTTGTACAGGCCCTAACAGCCTACCTGTTGTTGTACAGGCCCTAACAGTCTACCTGTTGTTGTACAGGCCCTAACGGTCTACCTGTTGTTGTACAGGCCCTAACAGCCTACCTGTTGTTGTACAGGCCCTAACGGTCTACCTGTTGTTGTACAGGCCCTAACAGCCTACCTGTTGTTGTACAGGCCCTAACAGCCTACCTGTTGTACAGGCCCTAACAGTCTACCTGTTGTTGTACAGGCCCCAACAGCCTACCTGTTGTTGTACAGGCCCTAACGGTCTACCTGTTGTTGTACAGGCCCTAACAGCCTACCTGTTGTTGTACAGGCCCTAACAGCCTACCTGTTGTTGTACAGGCCCTAACAGTCTACCTGTTGTTGTACAGGCCCTAACAGCCTACCTGTTGTTGTACAGGCCCTAACAGTCTACCTGTTGTTGTACAGGCCCTAACAGTCTACCTGTTGTTGTACAGGCCCTAACGGTCTACCTGTTGTTGTACAGGCCCTAACAGCCTACCTGTTGTTGTTGCTGGTCATCTGTTTCATGATCTGACAGTAGATCTCGTCTCTCAGGGCCTCGTCCTTGGTGGCTGGCCCAAAGATCTGGTCTGTCAACTCTAGAGGAGTCTGTATCTGCTTTGTGGGGTAGTCTCCCATGTACTTCAGGATAGGTACACACAGGTCAAGGACTGGTAGGAGCAACATCTCTGAAAACTGTATTTGAAGAAACTTGCATGTCATTTGCCATCCTACCACAAAAGACATTGAACACATTTAGACTACAATAAGTGTATCTGGGTCTCCGCATATCATATATATTTCCGTCTTCAGTCTGCACCACTGTCCATGCACTTTGGTCTGAATAGAAAGAAAGGTAGCGACAGCGTTTTCTTTTCTCAGTAAGGACATCACTGAAGACCAGAACATGTCACTCTAGATAAGACTACTTTCTAAATTACTAAAATAAAATGCAATGTTGAGACGATTCCAAAGATGCTCTTGAAGATAATGTTGAAGTCATCTGTCAGTGAGAAGGTGGTAAATCAATTATTAAAGGATATCGGTGAAGGCCAGACAGGCCCGGTGGCTGAGCTCAGAGTTCCCCGCCAGCTTCTTAAGAAGGGGCTGTTTGATTGGCTCCCTGGACTTGACCCACAGCCTCTCAGGGGCCACGTTCTTAGAGATCACCTGACGGTTCACATCCTTGATGGGCTGCCTGGAGAGACAGACAGAAGCACAGAACATTAAGGAGCTGTTAAAATCAGGATGTTGTCCCATATATATTACTGTATATATATATAATATATTATTATATATTACATGTGTTAGTTATATACCATATATATATCGAAATATTATTGGCTATATAATATTATCACTTTTTCTCTTAATATCGTATTAGAAGTTTCTCTATCATAGGAGAACTGTTACCTGAAGTACTCATATGAGAACTGTTACCTGGAGTACTCATATGAGAACTGTTACCTGGAGTACTCATATGAGAACTGTTACCTGGAGTACTCATATGAGAACTGTTACCTGAAGTACTCATAGGAGAACTGTTACCTGAAGTACTCACAGGAGAACTGTTACCTGAAGTACTCACAGGAGAACTGTTACCTGAAGTACTCACAGGAGAACTGTTACCTGAAGTACTCACAGGAGAACTGTTACCTGAAGTACTCATAGGAGAACTGTTACCTGAAGTACTCACAGGAGAACTGTTACCTGAAGTACTCACAGGAGAACTGTTACCTGAAGTACTCATAGGAGAACTGTTACCTGAAGTACTCATAGGAGAACTGTTACCTGAAGTACTCATAGGAGAACTGTTACCTGAAGTACTCATAGGAGAACTGTTACCTGAAGTACTCATAGGAGAACTGTTACCTGAAGTACTCATAGGAGAACTGTTACCTGAAGTATTCATAGGAGAACTCTTTGAGGGACACGGGGGCCACTCGCTCCACGGTGCCTGTCTCCTTCTGATTGGCTGCCATGATGCTCTTCCTCTGGTCAGGTGACAGGTTAAGAAGACTCTGGAAACATTTCATGTTGACATTTTAGTAATTTAACCCGACTGATAATGATCAGTGTATTGAAATAAGGAAGGTAAAACAACCACGAATCACAATGAACAAAACCTTCTTCAAGATAGCATCATCAGTAGCAGTAAGAGTAAAGTGAAGGATTGACTTCTTCAGCCCATATTTCACCTTAGATAGTAAAAAAAGAACACGCGGTCATACCATGACTTCATTGGTAGGTTTGGTGAGAGTGGGCAGGACCAGGACAGCGTCGGTGGGTACCGCTCCCGTCTTGCCGGTGCGTTCGTTCTTGCCCTTGATCCAGCCGCGGCCGACAGTCAGCTCATCGTCTTTAATGAGAACTATCAGCTCTCCTTTCTTAAAGCTCAGGAACGTAGGGTCGTCTATATGAGAGAGAGAGAGAGAGTTTCCCCAAATTAGAGAGTGTCATTTCCCCAAATTTGAAACCCTTATTAGAGGTTTCAAAGACCTCTCTGATGACGATAGGCTACCTGTCCTGTTGGGGGAGGACGCAGAGAGCTGTGGGTTGGCAGCGCACTACATTGTTGACTACCATAAGATGAGGTCTTATCATGACCAATCAACCTGCACATGTCCTCTACTGTATGCTTATTGTTATTGTTCACTAAATGTCCAAAGCTTTGGCAATATGTACATTTTGGTGTCATGCCAATAAAACTACTTAGAGAGAGAGAGAGAGGGAAAGAAGAGAGAGAGAGAGAGAGAGAGAGAGAGAGAGAGAGAGGGAAAGAAGAGAGAGAGAGAGAGAGGGAAAGAAAAGAGAGAGAGAGCAAGAGAGAGAAAGAAAGAGAGAGAGAGAGAGAGAGAGAGAGAGAGAGAGAGAGGGAAAGAAGAGAGAGACAGAGACAGGGAAAGAAAGAAAGAAAGAAAGAGAGAGACTGAGGGAAAGAAGAAAGAGAGAATGAGGGAAAGAAGAGAGGAGAGAGAGAGACTTAGGTAAAGAAAGAAAGAGAGAGAGAGAGAGAGAGAGAGAGAGAGAGAGAAACCACGAAAAAGGGAAAAAATCATTTATTTAACCAGGCAAGTCAGTGAAGAACATTAAGAACAAATTCTTATTTTCAATGACGGCCTAGGAACAGTGGGTTAACTGCCTGTTCAGGGGCAGAACGACAGATTTGTACCTTGTCAGCTCGGGGTTTTTAACTTGCAACCTTCCGGTTACTAGTCCAACGCTCTAACCACTAGGCTACCCTGCCGTCCCTACACTCTAACCACTAGGCTACCATGCCGCCCAATTGAGACTCTGCATGCAGAATTCTGCAAAAATATCCTCCGTATACAACGTAGAACACCAAATAATGCATGCAGAGCAGAATTAGGCCGATACCCACTAATTATCAAAATCCAGAAAAGAGCCGTTAAATTCTACAACCACCTAAAAGGAAGCGATTCCCAAACCTTCCATAACAAAGCCATCACCTACAGAGAGATGAACCTGGTGAAGAGTCCCCTAAGCAAGCTGGTCCTGGGGCTCTGTTCACAAACACAAACACACCCCACAGAGTCCCAGGACAGCAGCACAATTAGACCCAACCAAATCATGAGTAAACAAAAAGATAATTACTTGACACATTGGAAAGAATTAACAAAAAAACAGAGCAAACTAGAATGTTATTTGGCCTTAAACAGAGAGTACACAGTGGCAGAATACCTGACCACTGTGACTGACCCAAACTCAAGGAAAGCTTTGACTATGTACATACTCAGTGAGCATAGCCTTGCTATTGAGAAAGGCCGCCGTAGGCAGACATGGCTCTCAAGAGAAGACAGGCTATGTGCTCACTGCCCACAAAATGAGGTGGAAACCACCATATTAGAGACACATATTTCCCTCAGATTACACATATCCACAAAGAATTTGAAAACAAACCCGATTTTGATAAACTCCCATATCTACTGGGTGAAATTCCACAGTGTGCCATCACAGCAGCAATATTTGTGACCTGTTGCCACAAGAAAAGGGCAACCAGTGAAGAACAAATACCATTGTAAATACAACCCATATTTATTTTCCCTTTTATACTTTAAGTATTTGCACATCGTTACAACACTGTATGTAGACCCTGGGGCAGCAGGGTAGCCTAGTGGTTAGAAGCGTTGGACTAGTAACCGGAAGGTTGCAAGTTCAAACCCCCGAGCTGACAAAGTACAACTCTGTCGTTCTGCCCCTGAACAGGCAGTTAACCCACTGTTCCTAGACCAGTTAACCCACTGTTCCTAGACCAGTTAACCCACTGTTCCTAGACCAGTTAACCCACTGTTCCTAGACCAGTTAACCCACTGTTCCTAGACCAGTTAACCCACTGTTCCTAGACCAGTTAACCCACTGTTCCTAGACCAGTTAACCCACTGTTCCTAGACCAGTTAACCCACTGTTCCTAGACCAGTTAACCCACTGTTCCTAGACCAGTTAACCCACTGTTCCTAGGCCAGTTAACCCACTGTTCCTAGACCAGTTAACCCACTGTTCCTAGACCAGTTAACCCACTGTTCCTAGGCCAGTTAACCCACTGTTCCTAGACCAGTTAACCCACTGTTCCTAGACCAGTTAACCCACTGTTCCTAGACCAGTTAACCCACTGTTCCTAGACCAGTTAACCCACTGTTCCTAGACCAGTTAACCCACTGTTCCTAGACCAGTTAACCCACTGTTCCTAGACCAGTTAACCCACTGTTCCTAGACCAGTTAACCCACTGTTCCTAGACCAGTTAACCCATAGAGCCCTATGGAACCCTATTCCCTACGTAGTGCACTACTTTTGACTAGAGCCCTATGGAACCCTATACCCTACGTAGTGCACTACTTTTGACTAGAGCCCTATGGAACCCTATACCCTACGTAGTGCACTACTTTTGACTAGAGCCCTATGGAACCCTATACCCTACGTAGTGCACTACTTTTGACTAGAGCCCTATGGAACCCTATACCCTACGTAGTGCACTACTTTTGACTAGAGCCCTATGGAACCCTATACCCTACGTAGTGCACTACTTTTGACTAGAGCCCTATGGAACCCTATACCCTACGTAGTGCACTACTTTTGACTAGAGCCCTATGGAACCCTATACCCTACGTAGTGCACTACTTTTGACTAGAGCCCTATGGAACCCTATACCCTACGTAGTGCACTACTTTTGACTAGAGCCCTATGGAACCCTATACCCTACGTAGTGCACTACTTTTGACTAGAGCCCTATGGAACCCTATACCCTACGTAGTGCACTACTTTTGACTAGAGCCCTATGGAACCCTATACCCTACGTAGTGCACTACTTTTGACTAGAGCCCTATGGAACCCTATACCCTACGTAGTGCACTACTTTTGACTAGAGCCCTATGGAACCCTATACCCTACGTAGTGCACTACTTTTGACTAGAGCCCTATGGAACCCTATACCCTACGTAGTGCACTACTTTTGACTAGAGCCCTATGGAACCCTATACCCTACGTAGTGCACTACTTTTGACTAGAGCCCTATGGAACCCTATACCCTACGTAGTGCAGTACTTTTGACTAGAGCCCTATGGAACCCTATACCCTACGTAGTGCAGTACTTTTGACTAGAGCCCTATGGAACCCTATACCCTACGTAGTGCACTACTTTTGACTAGAGCCCTATGGAACCCTATACCCTACGTAGTGCACTACTTTTGACTAGAGCCCTATGGAACCCTATACCCTACGTAGTGCACTACTTTTGACTAGAGCCCTATGGAACCCTATACCCTACGTAGTGCACTACTTTTGACTAGAGCCCTATGGAACCCTATACCCTACGTAGTGCACTACTTTTGACTAGAGCCCTATGGAACCCTATACCCTACGTAGTGCACTACTTTTGACTAGAGCCCTATGGAACCCTATACCCTACGTAGTGCACTACTTTTGACTAGAGCCCTATGGAACCCTATACCCTACGTAGTGCACTACTTTTGACTAGAGCCCTATGGAACCCTATACCCTACGTAGTGCACTACTTTTGACTAGAGCCCTATGGAACCCTATACCCTACGTAGTGCACTACTTTTGACTAGAGCCCTATGGAACCCTATACCCTACGTAGTGCACTACTTTTGACTAGAGCCCTATGGAACCCTATACCCTACGTAGTGCACTACTTTTGACTAGAGCCCTATGGAACCCTATACCCTACGTAGTGCACTACTTTTGACTAGAGCCCTATGGAACCCTATACCCTACGTAGTGCACTACTTTTGACTAGAGCCCTATGGAACCCTATACCCTACGTAGTGCACTACTTTTGACTAGAGCCCTATGGAACCCTATACCCTACGTAGTGCCCTCTAGGTTAAATAAAGGTAAAATAAAACATTTTAAATATGTGAAATGTCTTTATTCATTAGGAACTTCTGTATGTTCATTTTTATTGTTTATTTCACTTTTATATATTATCTACCTCACTTGCTTTGGCAATGTTAAGACATGTTTCCCATGCCAATAAAGCCCCTTGAATTGAATTGAATTGGAGAGAAACCAATGAATATAGCTGACATACTACTGTACTAAACAAAACAAAGTATTTTAAACTTAAAGACGCAATTTTCGTATGTTGAAACCAACGTATCTAAAACTTGATTAAATGTAAAAATATAAATGTTTCCTAAATCCTTGGTTGGTGTTTGTCTTACCTTGGTTGACTTCCTGCAGAGCCACAGCATACTGAGAGCGTTCCCTCAGTCCTCCCAGAAACATATGCACCAGCTCTGCTATGTTCCCCGCCATCACCGCATTCAGAGAGAAGTCTCCCTTCAGAGTCAGGAGACTCACAGACTGGCCAAACTTCTTGCCCTCCCTGAGTGGAGGGAGGAGAATCACTACTGAAACATACTAGTTACCTCGTAACATCTATCTATAACGTATCCAACCCATAATCCAGGGTTGTATTTACTACCCAGCTAACCAGGAACATTCCCAGAACGTTAGCTGAGATTCTGTAGTTCGGGTTTTATCTGACATTAGCATGATAACATCCACAAAACATACAGATAATGTTTTTGATAACAAAATCTATTTTTATATAAATAAATAAATAAATAAACATATCCTTGGAATGTTCTTCTTACATTCACTAAGATGTTGTGCACAACGTCTGTAACAACCACCACAAAACATTCCCCAGACGTTCACATTAGGTTTCCAGGTAACGTAATAGCACAATGTACCAGTAATGTTTTCCCAGCAAATCAAAATCGAACCTGTGAAAGTTCCTAGAACATTCATTAGGTTGAGGCAAATGTTCCCATGACACAAAAAAACTGTCCAATCACTGTGCAGCCATTGACTTAGCTTCCTGGGGGGGGGGGGCGTCCCAAACACCACCTTATTCCCTAGATAGCACACTACGTTTGATCAGAACCTTATGGGCCCTATAGTAGTGCACTATATAGGGATTAGGGTGTCGTTTGGGACTCACGACCCTGCTCCCAAACACTGCGCTCCTTAACTGTGACCTTTAAACCTATAGCTTACTGAGCTGTACCTCATGGTGTTGACCCCAGTGACCTCTGGGTAGGAGAGCTGCAGCAGTCTCCTCTCCTTCTCGTCCAGGAAGGTGATGCCTGTCCAATTGATCGCCACAATGAACTTGTTTTTAGGAAGTGCAGGACCTGGGAATATGTAATAATGGGTTATATATATATATAGTCCTATCATGTTGGTGTGGGTTCCAGCCCATATATACATATAGTCCTACCATGTTGATGTGGGTTCCAGCCCATATATACATATAGTCCTACCATGTTGGTGTGGGTTCCAGCCCATATATACATATAGTCCTACCATGTTGATGTGGGTTCCAGCCCATATATACATATAGTCCTATCATGTTGGTGTGGGTTCCAGCCCATATATATACATATAGTCCTACCATGTTGGTGTGGGTTCCAGCCCATATATACATATAGTCCTACCATGTTGGTGTGGGTTCCAGCCCATATATACATATAGTCCTACCATGTTGGTGTGGGTTCCAGCCCATGCCTTTCTGGCACAAATAATTCAATCTCCCCTGATTGGCTTGATTTAGTTACACATTTATTAACCTATGGAGAGTCCAGGGATATTTTACCTCCGATCTTTATAAGAAATGCCCATACCAGACACAATTTTGGGTTTTCTGATCCACGCCCCCTACCTTTGTTTTTACCCCCTAGAGTTGATTTACACATTTATTTTTCAATATAGACAATTTTGACTTTGTGGCTGCGGCAACTAGTGAAAACCACTGTGCCTGTTGTTCAAACACGTATCTGCCACTCTCATTGGCTAGAATAGTCCCACCTGATCTTGCCTCCTTCCAACTGCCTTCCATTTTGAAGACATGTATTTTCATCGTTAAAGCGGCCACTACATTATCTGGTCAAATATAATGGATCATCCGCGACTACATAGGGGAATAGGCTGCCATTTTGGACACAAACTAAACATGTCAAACTCCCTCATGCCAAGGGTTAAATCTGTAATAAGAAGTATGTGAAGGCAAAAACATTTTTTGGGGGAGAAGGATGGAGAATTAGGATGTAGCCTGAGATCACTTTATATGAGAGAACCATGTTTTTTTTTTAAATGTATTATTTTTTATTTTATTTTTATACCTGATAACTTTGCGGCCTCGAAGAACCTGGAGAAGAACAAAGGCCACTTCTGTCGAGCGTAGTCCACCACCTCGGCCTTCACACCCGCCGCTTTCTGCCTGGAGTTGATATATGGACCCTGGTGTATGACAGACCGAGCAGAGGAACATCAGAAGACGCTACACAGTTGGATAGGACATTGTCTTCTCGCACAGTGGAGAAGGAACCAATCATATGAATTCATACAACTGCTCTCTATCACCAGCAAGGACCTTACAAAAAATGGCCTGTTAATAAGTCATGTCCAGGGTTCGTATCATTCTATTTCAATTCAGCCTCTTTCACGAGGAACATTTAAACTGGAATTCAAATTTACCTGCTGAATTGACTGGATTGAAAATGGAATTGACCACAACCCGCATTAATGAGTGATCTAACTCCTGTTTTTGTCCTTACCTGTGTATTTTCCTAAATTGTTCAAATAAACTCAAATGATTCAGTCAACTGACCTGAGCATGGGCAGTGCTGACCATCTGAAGCCATTTGTCCTGAGTCTTGGCCTCCAGAAGAGAAGAGTTAATGCAGTCCTGAACTACAGTCTTAGCGTTGTCAAGACTACAGTCTGATCCATACTGAACGTAGAAGTGTTTTGCTGACAGCTGGACTATATCATCATCCTGGAGAGAATGGAGATTAGAAGAGAAAGGACATCAAGTTCAACTTTAACTTTTTTTTTTAACTACTTTTGCCGATTTCTGTTAGAAGTTGAAAATGTGTCTTTTGCTTAGGAAGATATTACCTATACACCGGTAACAAAGACTGAAATGGGGTGGAAGCCGAAACAAAACCCATGACTGAAACTTGAGTTGATCTCAGATCAGCTGTCTGGTTTAGTTTAATAACACCATTTAATGACTAGGTAAATAGATCAACTATTCTACTATGGAGTTGTCTGGTTTAGCTTGATTAACACCATTACAGGACTAGGTAAATAGATCAACTATTCTACTATGGAGTTGTCTGGTTTAGCTTGATTAACACCATTACAGGACTAGGTAAATAGATCAACTATTCTACTATGGAGTTGTCTGGTTTAGCTTGATTAACACCATTACAGGACTAGGTAAATAGATCAACTATTCTACTATGGAGTTGTCTGGTTTAGCTTGATTAACAGCATTACATGACTAGGTAAATAGAATAACTATTCTACTATGGAGTTGTCTGGTTTAGCTTGATTAACACCATTACATGGCAGAAAGAGCAGTAGTGGAAAGTTACATTGTAGATGCTTTGAATGACTACCAGCAGCTACAGTCGGCTTCACACCGCTGTCTGAGTTGAGCTCCACTGTGGTGCACATTACAGACCCTTCATCTGAACATCAGACGGTCAGCATAACACAGCATAACACAACACAGCATAACACAGCATAACACAGCATAACACAACACAACACAGCATAACACAGCATAACACAGCATAACACAGCATAACACAGCATAACACAACATAACACAGCATAACACAGCATAACACAGCATAACACAACATAACACAGCATAACACAGCATAACACAGCATAACACAACATAACACAGCATAACACAGCATAACACAGCACAACACAGCATAACACAGCATAACACAGCATAACACAAACACAACACAGCATAACACAGCATAACACAGCATAACACAGCATAACACAGCATAACACAACACAGCATAACACAACACAACACAGCATAACACAGCATAACACAGCATAACACAACACACAGCATAACACAACACAACACAGCATAACACAGCATAACACAGCATAACACAACACAGCATAACACAACACAGCATAACACAGCATAACACAGCATAACACAACACAACACAGCATAACACAACACAACACAGCATAACACAACACAGCATAACACAACACAGCATAACACAACACAGCATAACACAACACAGCATAACACAACACAGCATAACACAACATAACACAGCATAACACAACACAACACAGCATAACACAACACAACACAGCATAACACAGCATAACACCGCATAACACAGCACAACACAGCATAACACAGCACAACATAACACAACACAACACAACACAGCATAACACAACATAACACAGCATAACACAGCATAACACAGCATAACACAGCATAACACAACACAACACAGCATAACAGAAAAACATTTATATTTGAGGATACATTTATTTGGGAATATATTTTGTTAAACAGACATGCTTCTGTCTGTATACGGTGATGTTATCTCCATCCATTTAACCATTTATTTTTTTAAAGAAAACTCTGTTCTTGTTGTTTGGTCGACCAAGATTTTTTTTAGTCGAGCAGTAGCCTCCCCCAAAAAATAATACCCTGTTTGACACATAATATTCACGCAGCGCTTGTTCCTTACCTTCGTTTTCTTGATATCCAGTATCTTCTACAACTGTATTCCACACATCTGACTTCCTTTTTTACCTCCCGAGCAACTAGTATTCCCCCCCATTTCGAGTTTGGTCACGTCCTCTGCACACTTTGCTGTGTCACGTGTTACAGTGTTCAGAGTTTGAGATAACCAATTTATTGATGTGATAATGATATGCTATAGGTCAGGAACTATTGGTCACTTGCATGTGATGCATACATGTGTCACGTAGAAAGATTTGTGGATTTAACAAGTGACAATCAATCAGGGATCATAGCTTTCACCTGGATTCACCTGGTCAGTCTGTGGAAAGAACAGGTGTTCTTAATGTTTTGTGTACTCAGTGTATATCACGGTAGTTATACTCTGCATCCCAAATGGCCCCCTATTCCCTTTATAGTACCCATAGGGCCCTGGTCAAAAGTAGTGCACTATATAGGGAATAGGGTGGTATTTACCTACCTTCTCACACTGCTCCTCTATAGACCATGGTAAATGTTCCAAACCTTTACATTGGTTCTTGGAGACGTACAGTATACGAACCAGTGACATAGATCACTTGACTTCAAGACTTGACTGTAGGGTAAGATGCTAATCTTGGGTCAGTTCTGAATTTTCCCCACTAATTGTGAGAGTCAGGATTGGGGGAGGGAAAGCTGTTCCTAGATCTGTACCTAGGAGGAAAACTTAACCCCAGAGCATTAGGTCACCTTGTCACACTTGTACTCTCCGAAGCGTAGTCCCCTGATGATCTGTCTGTAGATGAGGTCTGTGCTGACGGAGTCCTCTTTACAGTCATGCCATGGGGTGAAGATCTCCTTTCTGTAGTAGAGTCGCCAGGGGGCGTGCTGCTCCTGTCCACCCTTCCGTTTCACTTCCTGTTCGCACTGGGAGATGGCGTCCATCACGTGCTCCCGCCCGCTGCCCAGCGACCACACCTGGAGGGGGGGGGGGGGGGGGGGGGGACCAGCAGACACCTCATTGACATTACACTAAACACATACCAACACTAGGAAACCTGTCACAGTGGTCTACCAGACAGTTTCTCAATTCCAAATCGACCCCCAGTCTCTCGTCTCTAGACGCTCCTTTAGATCGGAAGAGGTCAGCAATACGGCCAAAATGTAATCCGACCTATCAGAAGGCAAAGGTGAAGCCCGTGCCATATCGCTTACACCCTCGGATGTACAGGAGGGGCCTAAGGGTCGAATTCAGGGTGTCTCAAATACCTTTCTGGAAGTAGAGGTCAGAGTAAAACAGTACAGTACTGCTTACCTTTTCATAGATAGCCACGTAGAGAGAGAAGCCGAAGGTGTCTTTGAGGGAGACCTTCTCAGAGAGTAACTGGCAGATCTCCTTGGAGGTGGAGGAGGAGTCTACAGGCAGGCTGATGGTACGACTGTCCATCAGGGTCACAGACACCGCAATGGGCTTCTTAGACTTGGTCGCCTGTCAGTCACCACAAACACAGGTCACAGGTCATTGGTTGGAGAAGAGAAAAACTACAGAAGAACTACAAAAAGTTTAAACAAAATTGGGATCGTTAAGAAAAGAACCCCGAACTGAAACCCTTTTTTTGTTTATGTATTTATTCCTCCACAAAATTCAAATCACAGTGAAGTTATCACCAAACTACCACTAACAGGCCCCAAACTACCACTAACAGGCCCCAAACTACCACTAACAGGCCCCAAACTACCACTAACAGGCCCCATACTACCACTAACAGGTCCCAATCACCAAACTACCACTAACAGGCCCCAAACTACCACTAACAGGCCCCTAACTACCACTAACAGGTCCCAAACTACCACTAACAGGCCCCAAACTACCACTAACAGGCCCCAAACTACCACTAACAGGTCCCGATCACCAAACTACCACTAACAGGCCCCAAACTACCACTAACAGGCCCCTAATTACCACTAACAGGTCCCAAACTAACACTAACAGGTCCTGATCACCAAACTACCACTAACAGGCCCCTAACTACCACTAACAGGTCCCAAACTACCACTAACAGGCCCCAAACTACCAATAACAGGCCCCAAACTACCACTAACAGGCCTCAAACTACCACTAACAGGTCCCGATCACCAAACTACCACTAACAGGTCCCAAACTACCACTAACAGGTCCCAAACTACCACTAACAGGTCCCGATCACCAAACTACCACTAACAGGCCCCGATCACCAAACTACCACTAACAGGCCCCAAACTACCACTAACAGGCCCCAAACTACCACTAACAGGTCCCAAACTACCACTAACAGGTCCCAAACTACCACTAACAGGTCCCAAACTAACACTAACAGGCTCCAAACTACCACTAACAGGCCCCAAACTACCACTAACAGGCTCCAAACTACCACTAACAGGCCCCAAACTACCACTAACAGGTCCCAAACTACCACTAACAGGTCCCAAACTACCACTAACAGGTCCCAAACTAACACGAACAGGCCCCAAACTACCACTAACAGGCCCCAAACTACCACTAACAGGCTCCAAACTACCACTAACAGGCCCCAAACTACCCCTAACAGGTCCCAAACTACCACTAACAGGTCCCAAACTACCACTAACAGGTCCCGATCACCAAACTACCACTAACAGGCCCCGATCACCAAACTACCACTAACAGGCCCCAAACTACCACTAACAGGTCCCAATTACCAAACTGCCACTAACAGGCCCCAAACTACCACTAACAGGCCCCTATCACCAAACTACCACTAACAGGCCCCAAACTACCACTAACAGGCCCCTATCACCAAACTACCACTAACAGGCCCCAAACTACCACTAACAGGCCCCTATCACCAAACTACCACTAACAGGTCCCAAACAACCACTAACAGGCCTCAAACTACCACTAACAGGTCCTGATCACCAAACTACCACTAACAGGTCCCAAACTACCACTAACAGGTCCCAAACTACCACTAACAGGTCCCGATCACCAAACTACCACTAACAGGCCCCGATCACCAAACTACCACTAACAGGCCCCAAACTACCACTAACAGGCCCCAAACTACCACTAACAGGCCCCAAACTACCACTAACAGGTCCCAAACTACCACTAACAGGTCCCAAACTACCACTAACAGGTCCCAAACTAACACTAACAGGCCCCAAACTAACACTAACAGGCCCCAAACTACCACTAACAGGCTCCAAACTACCTCTAACAGGCCCCAAACTACCCCTAACAGGTCCCAAACTACCACTAACAGGTCCCAAACTACCACTAACAGGTCCCAAACTACCACTAACAGTTCCCGATCACCAAACTACCACTAACAGGCCCCGATCACCAAACTACCACTAACAGGCCCCAAACTACCACTAACAGGTCCCAATTACCAAACTGCCACTAACAGGCCCCAAACTACCACTAACAGGCCCCTATCACCAAACTACCACTAACAGGCCCCAAACTACCACTAACAGGCCCCTATCACCAAACTATCACTAACAGGTCCCAAACTACCACTAACAGGTCCCGATCACCAAACTACCACTAACAGGCCCCAAACTACCACTAACAGGCACCAAACTACCACTAACAGGCCCCGATCACCAAACTACCACTAACAGGTCCCAAACTACCACTAACAGGTCCCGATCACCAAACTACCACTAACAGGCCCCGATCACCAAACTACCACTAACAGGCCCCAAACTACCACTAACAGGCCCCAAACTACCACTAACAGGCCCCAAACTACCACTAACAGGTCCCAAACTACCACTAACAGGTCCCAAACTACCACTAACAGGTCCCAAACTAACACTAACAGGCCCCAAACTAACACTAACAGGCTCCAAACTACCTCTAACAGGCCCCAAACTACCCCTAACAGGTCCCAAACTACCACTAACAGGTCCCAAACTACCACTAACAGGTCCCAAACTACCACTAACAGGTCCCGATCACCAAACTACCACTAACAGGCCCCGATCACCAAACTACCACTAACAGGCCCCAAACTACCACTAACAGGTCCCAATTACCAAACTGCCACTAACAGGCCCCAAACTACCACTAACAGGCCCCTATCACCAAACTACCACTAACAGGCCCCAAACTACCACTAACAGGCCCCTATCACCAAACTATCACTAACAGGTCCCAAACTACCACTAACAGGTCCCGATCACCAAACTACCACTAACAGGCCCCAAACTACCACTAACAGGCACCAAACTACCACTAACAGGCCCCGATCACCAAACTACCACTAACAGGTCCCGATCATCATCATAAAGTGAAATAGATAAATACCATACTGTAAAGGTAGTAGGAGGAGAGAACAGTTGGGTTAAAGAGAGGTAGACATGGAGGAGACAGCAGCGAAATCCTGTATGGCAATACTTTGAGAAGTTAAATCAGACGGTGATGAAATGTGGAATTGGCAAGGTGGAATTGGCAAGGTGGAATTGGAAAGGTGGAATTGGCAAGGTGGAATTGGCAAGATGGAATTGGCAAGGTGGAATTGGAAAGGTGGAATTGGCAAGGTGGAATTGGCAAGATGGAATTGGCAAGGTGGAATTGGCAAGGTGGAATTGGCAAGGTGGAATTGGCATGGTGGAATTGGCAAGATGGAATTGGCAAGGTGGAATTGGCAAGATGGAATTGGCAAGGTGGAATTGGCAAGGTGGAATTGGCAAGATGGAATTGGCAAGGTGGATTTGGCAAGATGGAATTGGCAAGGTGGAATTGGCAAGGTGGAATTGGCAAGGTGGAATTGGCAAGGTGGAATTGAGCAACAGTGGCAGTACAGGGGCATTGCTTAACCATCTGAAAAGGGAGGCACCGTGAGACACCCAATCAGTTGCTGGCAGCAGTACCATTATGGATGGAGTGAGAGAAATCACACCGCTGATTACAGAAATGATATGCAACTATTGTCAAATGGTAGAGGATGTCTGCTTCAGTGCCCTGACGGCATATCTAGAACCAGACGAGATGTTGAAAAACCGTGACGACCCCGGCCCGGAGAAAGTGTACAAAGAACGAGCTCCTCAACATCGTACGTCTGTGAACACGCTGTCATACATCACTGCGACGAGTAGTCGTCGTCACGGCGACGAGAAGCGGGACAGGAAGTCCCATGTGCTGACCACTGAGAACATGTAAGAGAGGCACACAGCAGAGAACCCTAAAACGGCATTAAATACCATTGTTGCTGATTGGGTTGAGGGACAGCAGTAATAAGCAGGTTATCATTTCAATGTATGAATGCAAAAATCAATGGCTGTTTTAAACGTCAAGATTTAAATAAATAAAAAATGTAAAGATATCCCTAGTTCCCTCTCACCTCTAGTTCCAGCCAGCTCGGAGGCTCTCCTCTAACCCCATTGGCTACGGTGCGTCTCAGTCTCTTGGCACAGTAGGGGGCGTAGCCCATCGGGCCGAAGCGGATGAAGCTCTGAAGGAACTGCAGGAAGGGAGAGAGGAGAGTGATCAGTCAATGTAGGACCTTATTGATCTAGACTATATCATGCATGGGTCCATTCAGAGTAGTGATCATGCATGGGTCCATTCAGAGTTGTGATCATGCATGGGTCCATTCAAAGTTGTGATAATGCATGGGTCCATTCAGAGTTGTGATAATGCATGAGTCCATTCAGAGTAGTGATAATGCACGGGTCCATTCAGAGTTGTGATAATGCATGAGTCCATTCAGAGTTGTGATAATGCATGGGTCCATTCAGAGTTGTGATAATGCATGGGTCCATTCAGAGTTGTGATAATGCATGGGTCCATTCAGAGTTGTGATAAACATGGGCCCATTCAGAGTGGTGATAATGCATGGGTCCATTCAGAGTTGTGATAATGCATGGGTCCATTCAGCGTTGTGATCATGCATGGGTCCATTCAGAGTTGTGATCATGCATGGGTCCATTCAGAGTTGTGATAATGCATGGGTCCATTCAGAGTTGTGATAAACATGGGCCCATTCAGAGTTGTGATAATGCATGAGTCTATTCAGAGTTGTGATAATGCATGGGTCCATTCAGAGTTGTGATAAACATGGGCCCATTCAGAGTTGTGATAATGCATGAGTCTATTCAGAGTTGTGATAATGCATGGGTCCATTCAGTGTTGTGATAATGCATGAGTCCATTCAGAGTTGTGATAATGCATGGGTCCATTCAGAGTTGTGATAAACATGGGCCCATTCAGAGTTGTGATAATGCATGAGTCTATTCAGAGTTGTGATAATGCATTGGTCCATTCAGAGTTGTGAGTTCAGAGTTGTGATAATGCATGGGTCCATTCAGAGTTGTGATAATGCATGAGTCCATTCAGAGTTGTGATAATGCATGGGTCCATTCAGAGTTGTGATAAACATGGGCAACTCAGACTTTACGTAAATCATCCACTAACCTGGTTTCCACCCAACCTTTTTAAGCGAGTAAATTACAAATTGGATAAAAACAAATGTCACGATGTGCCTGATGGAAACAGCAAATTTGTCTGTAAACTTTCCAACCAAATGTCAACAAAACAAAACGCGCTAGACAAGGTGAGATACTTTTGTGTCGGTAAAATGAGTAATGCGAGAAGTGGAGGAGGAAATGGCTTTTATGTAGAAATATTGATATAATAACCATCACATCGAAGTAAACTTGGAGTTACGCAATGATATGGTGTGTGGTTCTCCCACTACGACTCAGGGAAACCAAGCAGTTTATTAGGGCTACAGATAAAATAAGTTATGATCAACTTCACAGGGTGGAGAAAGTGCACGGTGACGAGCTTGACGCTCCTCTCCAATAAATATCCGGGGTCTTATTCTGGTGACACGATGATCCATGCTGGGCTGCCGTTTGACTAATGTAACCAATCTCACTTTTCTGTCCATAATAATCTCATCATGTAGGCTAGCCGACCCGCACTGAATATCTGCAAGGACAGGAGGGAGGACCTACCTTGATAAAGCGTTCAGTGGGGGGGAAGATCCCCAGACAGATGGACAGAAGGATCCAACCTCGGTAGAAACTGCTGCGGTTACCGTTCTCCTGCAGCTGCTTACAGATCTGACAATAGATCTCATCTCTACGTGGAGAAAACAGAGGAACAGAGGGAGGGCAAAGAAAGAGGGAGATGAAAGAGAGGGCAAAGAGAGAGGGAGAGGAAAGAGAGAGGGAGAGAGATTAAATAGAGAGGGAGAGGAAAGAGAGAGGAGAGAGAGTAAAGAGAGAGGGAGAGGATAACGAGGGAGAGGAAAGAGAGAGGGAGAGGATAACGAGGGAGAGGAAAGAGAGAGGGAGAGGAAAGAGAGAGAGTAAGAGAGGGAGAGGAAAGAGAGAGAGAGGAAAGAGAGAGGGAGAGGAAAGAGAGAGGAAAGAGAGAGGGAGAGGAAAGAGAGAGAGAGAGAAAAGAGAGAGGGAGAGGAAAGAGAGAGAGAGAGGAAAGAGAGAGGGAGAGGAAAGAGAGAGGGAGAGGAAAGAGAGAGGGAGAGGAAAGAGAGAGGGAGAGGATAGAGAGAGGGAGAGTAAAGAGAGAGGGAGAGGATAGAGAGAGGAAAGAGAGGAAAGAGAGAGGGAGAGTAAAGAGAGATGGAGAGGAAAGAGAGAGGGAGAGGAAAGAGAGAGGGAGAGGAAAGAGAGAGGGAGAGGAAAGAGAGAGGGAGAGGAAAGAGAGAGGGAGAGGAAAGAGAGGGCAAAGAGAGAGGGAGATGAAAGAGAGGGCAAAGAGAGAGGGAGATGAAAGAGAGAGGGAGAGGAAAGAGAGAGGGAGAGGAAAGAGAGGGGGAGAGGAAAGAAATTGGGATAGGCAAGAGAGGAAGAGGCAAGAGAGGGAGAGGTAAGAGAGAGGGAGAGAGGGCAAAGAGAGAGGGAGAGGAAAGAGAGAGGGAGAGGGAAGAGAGGGGGAGAGGAAAGAGAGAGGGAGAGAGAGGAAAGAGAGAGGGAGAAGAAAGAGAGAGGGAGAGGCAAGAGAGGGAGAGGCAAGAGAGGGAGAGGAAAGAGAGAGGGAGAGGAAAGAGAGAGGGAGAGGAAAGAGAGAGGGAGAGGAAAGAGAGAGGGAGAGGATAGAGAGAGGGAGAGGTTAGAGAGAGGGAGAGAGATTAAATAGAGAGGGAGAGGAAAGAGAGAGGAGAGAGAGTAAAGAGAGAGGGAGAGGATAACGAGGGAGAGGAAAGAGAGAGGGAGAGGATAACGAGGGAGAGGAAAGAGAGAGGGAGAGGAAAGAGAGAGAGTAAGAGAGGGAGAGGAAGAGAGAGAGAGGAAAGAGAGAGGGAGAGGAAGAGAAGAGAGAGAGAGGAGGAAAGAGAGAGGGAGAGGAAAGAGAGAGAGAGAGAAAAGAGAGAGAGGGAGAGGAAAGAGAGAGAGAGAGGAAAGAGAGAGGGAGAGGAAAGAGAGAGGGAGAGGAAAGAGAGAGGGAGAGGAAAGAGAGAGGGAGAGGATAGAGAGAGGGAGAGTAAAGAGAGAGGGAGAGGATAGAGAGAGGAAAGAGAGGAAAGAGAGAGGGAGAGTAAAGAGAGATGGAGAGGAAAGAGAGAGGGAGAGGAAAGAGAGAGGGAGAGGAAAGAGAGAGGAGAGGAAAGAGAGAGGGAGAGGAAATAGAGAGGGAGAGGAAAGAGAGGGCAAAGAGAGAGGGAGATGAAAGAGAGGGCAAAGAGAGAGGGAGATGAAAGAGAGAGGGAGAGGAAAGAGAGAGGGAGAGGAAAGAGAGGGGGAGAGGAAAGAAATTGGGATAGGCAAGAGAGGAAGAGGCAAGAGAGGGAGAGGTAAGAGAGAGGGAGAGAGGGCAAAGAGAGAGGGAGAGGAAAGAGAGAGGGAGAGGGAAGAGAGGGGGAGAGGAAAGAGAGAGGGAGAGAGAGGAAAGAGAGAGGGAGAAGAAAGAGAGAGGGAGAGGCAAGAGAGGGAGAGGCAAGAGAGGGAGAGGCAAGAGAGGGAGAGAGGAAAGAGAGAGGGAGAGGAAAGAGAGAGGGAGAGGAAAGAGAGAGGGAGAGGAAAGAGAGAGGGAGAGGGTAGAGAGAGGGAAAGGTTAGAGAGAGGGAGAGGATAGAGAGAGGGAGAGGATAGAGAGTGGGAGAGGATAGAGAGAGAGAGAGAGGATAGAGAGAGGGAGAGGAAAGAGAGAGGGAGAGGTTAGAGAGAGGGAGAGGATAGACAGAGGGAGAGGAAAGAGAGTGGGAGAGGATAGAGAGAGGGAGAGGTTAGAGAGAGAGGATAGAGAGAGGGAGAGGAAAGAGAGAGGGAGGGAAAGAGGAAGAGGCAAGAGAGGGAGAGGCAAGAGAGTGGGAGAGGAAAGAGAGAGGGAGAGGTTAGAGAGAGGGAGAGGATAGAGAGAGGGAGAGGAAAGAGAGTGGGAGAGGTTAGAGAGAGGGAGAGGTTAGAGAGAGGATAGAGAGGGAGAGGAAAGAGAGAGGGAGAGGTTAGAGAGAGGGAGAGGTTAGAGAGAGGATAGAGAGGGAGAGGAAAGAGAGAGGGAGAGGTTAGAGAGAGGATAGAGAGGGAGAGGAAAGAGAGAGGGAGAGGATAGAGAGAGTGAGAGGAAAGAGAGAGGGAGAGGATAGAGAGAGGGAGAGGCAAGAGAGTGGGAGAGGATAGAGAGAGGGAGAGGAAAGAGGGAGAGGATAGAGAGAGGGAGAGGCAAGAGAGTGGGAGAGGAAAGAGAGAGGGAGAGGATAGAGAGAGGGAGAGGTTAGAGAGAGGGAGAGGATAGAGAGAGGGAGAGGAAAGAGAGTGGGAGAGGTTAGAGAGAGGGAGAGGTTAGAGAGAGGATAGAGAGGGAGAGGAAAGAGAGAGGGAGAGGGAGAGGTTAGAGAGAGGATAGAGAGGGAGAGGAAAGAGAGAGGGAGAGGATAGAGAGAGGGAGAGGAAAGAGAGAGGGAGAGGATAGAGAGAGGGATAGGCAAGAGAGTGGGAGAGGATAGAGAGAGGGAGAGGAAAGAGGGAGGAAAGAGAGGAAAGAGAGAGGGAGAGTAAAGAGAGATGGAGAGGAAAGAGAGAGGGAGAGGAAAGAGAGAGGGAGAGGAAAGAGAGAGGGAGAGGAAAGAGAGAGGGAGAGGAAAGAGAGGGCAAAGAGAGAGGGAGATGAAAGAGAGGGGCAAAGAGAGATGGAGATGAAAGAGAGAGGGAGAGGAAAGAGATAGGGAGAGGAAAGAGAGGGCAAAGAGAGAGGGAGCTGAAAGAGAGGGCAAAGAGAGAGGGAGATGAAAGAGAGAGGGAGAGGAAAGAGAGAGGGAGAGGAAAGAGAGGGGGAGAGGAAAGAAATTGGGATAGGCAAGAGAGGAAGAGGCAAGAGAGGGAGAGGTAAGAGAGAGGGAAGAGAGTAAAGAGAGAGGAGAGGAAAAAGAGAGGGAGAGGAAAGAGAGAGGGAGAGAGGGCAAAGAGAGAGGGAGAGGAAAGAGAGAGGGAGAGGCAAGAGAGGGAGAGGCAAGAGAGGGAGAGGAAAGAGAGAGGGAGAGGAAAGAGAGAGGGAGAGGAAAGAGAGAGGAAGAGGAAAGAGAGAGGGAGAGGGAGAGGATAGAGAGAGGGAGAGGTTAGAGAGAGGGAGAGGATAGAGAGAGGGAGAGGATAGAGAGTGGGAGAGGATAGAGAGAGGGAGAGGAAAGAGAGAGGGAGAGGGTAGAGAGAGGGAGAGGGGTAGAGAGAGGGAGAGGTTAGAGAGAGGGATAGGATAGAGAGAGGGAGAGGATAGAGAGTGGGAGAGGATAGAGAGAGAGAGAGGATAGAGAGAGGGAGAGGAAAGAGAGAGGGAGAGGTTAGAGAGAGGGAGAGGATAGAGAGAGGGAGAGGAAAGAGAGTGGGAGAGGATAGAGAGAGGGAGAGGTTAGAGAGAGAGGATAGAGAGAGGGAGAGGAAAGAGAGAGGGAGAGGAAAGAGGAAGAGGCAAGAGAGGGAGAGGCAAGAGAGTGGGAGAGGAAAGAGAGAGGGAGAGGTTAGAGAGAGGGAGAGGATAGAGAGAGGGAGAGGAAAGAGAGTGGGAGAGGTTAGAGAGAGGGAGAGGTTAGAGAGAGGATAGAGAGGGAGAGGAAAGAGAAAGGGAGAGGTTAGAGGAGAGGGAGAGGTTAGAGAGAGGATAGAGAGGGAGAGGAAAGAGAGAGGGAGAGGTTAGAGAGAGGATAGAGAGGGAGAGGAAAGAGAGAGGGAGAGGATAGAGAGAGGGAGAGGAAAGAGAGAGGGAGAGGATAGAGAGAGGGAGAGGCAAGAGAGTGGGAGAGGATAGAGAGAGGGAGAGGAAAGAGGGAGAGGATAGAGAGAGGGAGAGGCAAGAGAGTGGGAGAGGAAAGAGAGAGGGAGAGGATAGAGAGAGGGAGAGGTTAGAGAGAGGGAGAGGATAGAGAGAGGGAGAGGAAAGAGAGTGGGAGAGGTTAGAGAGAGGGAGAGGTTAGAGAGAGGATAGAGAGGGAGAGGAAAGAGAGAGGGAGAGGGAGAGGTTAGAGAGAGGATAGAGAGGGAGAGGAAAGAGAGAGGGAGAGGTTAGAGAGAGGATAGAGAGGGAGAGGAAAGAGAGAGGGAGAGGATAGAGAGAGGGAGAGGAAAGAGAGAGGGAGAGGATAGAGAGAGGGAGAGGCAAGAGAGTGGGAGAGGATAGAGAGAGGGAGAGGAAAGAGGGAGAGGATAGAGAGAGGGAGAGGCAAGAGAGTGGGAGAGGATAGAGGGAGAGGATAGAGATGGAGAGGATAGAGAGAGGGAGAGGCAAGAGAGGGCAAAGTGCAGCCGGAGCCACAGCTGAGTCACACACCTGAGGTCTCTTCTGACGATGGCGTAACCCACGATGCTGTGCAGCTTTTCCAGAGCAGTCATTGGCCGGTCGAGGGTGGGTCCCTCTCCTACCAGTATCTCGTCTTCCTCACTGATGGTTTGCACAGTGGGCGGCTTGGAAACCTCTTCTCCTTCCTCTGACTGGGGGGACACAACACATCATAAAGATCACTCTATGGTTGCAGGCCCCCTCTCCCACCTCGAGGCTACCCGGTTGTCGCCCCATTTTAATGTTTAGTCTAGATATTGAGTTTGAGTTTGAGTTTATTTTTATTTTTTACAGGGACAGTGCACATTAATCAACATTTCAGTAAAAGTGCCGGTTTTAGCCAACCGGCTAATTTTCAACCGCAGTCCCTGGGCAGGTTATTAAAAACAATTACAATATAGACAATAGCAACATAGAACAAGCAAGACATAGCAACATAGGACAAGCAAGACATAGCATACAGACAGAGCAACATAGGACAAGCAAGACGTAGCATACAGACAGAGCAGCATAAAACAAAAAGCAGCAAGACAAAATTCATAAAAGCAACAAAGTGTTTCCACACCTCACAAGCTACAGACAACAGACAACATGGAGAGTGGCAACACACAGCTGTTCACAAATCTGATTGACCTTTAGCCATGTCTTCAAGCATTTTGTGAAAGTGTGATATGTGGTGCAGTTATGTGTGTCTGATGGCAGTGTATTCCAGACATGGGAAGCTCTCACAGAGAATGCAGATTTACTAAAGGTGCTTTTCCTTAGGGGAACTATACAGTCACCTCTCATGGTGACTGTGAGAGGTATAGTCACCTCTCATGGTGACTATACAGTCACCTATCCTTCCTGTTTGGCCCTGTCCGGGGGTGTCCTCGGATGGGGCCACAGTGTCTCCTGACCCCTCCTGTCTCAGCCTCCAGTATTTATGCTGCAGTAGTTTGTGTCGGGGGGCTGGGGTCAGTTTGTTATATCTGGAGTACTTCTCCTGTCCTATTCGGTGTCCTGTGTGAATCTAAGTGTGCGTTCTCTAATTCTCTCCTTCTCTCTTTCTTTCTCTCTCTCGGAGGACCTGAGCCCTAGGACCATGCCCCAGGACTACCTGACATGATGACTCCTTGCTGTCCCCAGTCCACCTGGCCATGCTGCTGCTCCAGTTTCAACTTCCACCTGACTGTGCTGCTGCTCTAGTTTCAACTGTTCTGCCTTATTATTATTCGACCATGCTGGTCATTTATGAACATTTGAACATCTTGGCCATGTTCTGTTATAATCTCCACCCGGCACAGCCAGAAGAGGACTGGCCACCCCACATAGCCTGGTTCCTCTCTAGGTTTCTTCCTAGGTATTGGCCTTTCTAGGGAGTTTTTCCTAGCCACCGTGCTTCTACACCTGCATTGCTTGCTGTTTGGGGTTTTAGGCTGGGTTTCTGTACAGCACTTTGAGATATCAGCTGATGTACGAAGGGCTATATAAATAAATTTGATTTGATTTGATTTGATGGCAGACCTTGTGGATCTGCTGCCATATGTCTGGGTTTTCTGTTTAACAAAAATATTGAGTGGAGGGGGAGCCAGGCCATTGAGGATCTTGAATACAAGACATGCGTCGGTGTATTGCACAAGATTTTCCCAACTCAAGAGCTCATGCTTTCTAAGGATGTGACAATGATGATGGCTATTGGGCTTCCTATCAAGCACTTTGAGAGCCTGTTTGTAGACAGACTGAATAGGTTTTAATGTTGTACAGCAAGCTTGGGCCCAACTAGTCAAGCAGTATGTTAAGTGGGGGAGTATCATAGATTTGAAGTACAGTTTTGCTACCTCTGTAGTCAAACAATTTCGTATAAATCGGAAATTAGCTAGGTTGAATTTGGTTATTTGAATTACCTTTTTCACATGCTTTTTAAAAGAGAGGTTGGAATCAAGTATGATGCCAAGGTACTTAAAATCGGATACCACCTGGAGCTTCTCCCCTGACACATAGACATCTGGCTCAGTAGCATCTGTTGCCCTCTTTGTGAAGAACATGCAAACAGTTTTTTTCACATTGAGATGCAAACACGAGTCACTGAGCCACTTTGTAACCTGGACCATTACAGTAGTGAGTTCTTGTGCAGCTTGTTGTTTGTTCTTTGCATGCACATATATCACTGATCATCTGCATACATTTGAACTTCAGACCCAGTACAGACAGAAGGCAGATCATTAATGTACAGGCTGAACAGGAGGGGCCCCAGTATTGACCCTTGGGGCATGCCCACATCATAGCTACGAGTGGGCGACAGCTCATTGCTCACTCTGACACACTGAGTTCTGCCTTCAAGGTATGATTTCATCCATCTCAAGGCATCAGGGGAAAAGTTGAACTTGGACAATTTTGTGATGAGAATCTCATGGTTAACAGTATCAAAAGCCTTCCTTAGGTCCAGAAACACAGCCCCAACAGCACCCCCTTTGTCCATCTTGGACTTCACATTTTCCAGAAGAAAGCAGTTGGCCGTTTCTGTGGAGTGTTTCCCTCTGAAGCCAAACTGCATGGAGTTTAATGTGAAGGGGCTGTTGTTGAGGTGGGCAATCAGTTGTTCTGCTACACACTTTTCAACAACCTTTGACACCACAGGTAATATACTAATGGGCCTGTAGTTACTCACGTTAGCAGGGTCTCCTGATTTAAAGATGGCCGTTATTATGGCCGACTTCCATACCCTTGGAAACACACCGAGACCAATAGATGTGTTGGTGACCTTAGTAATGGGGCCAATGAGTGACTATTTGTAGTTTTTAAGAAAGGTAGAGTCCATCCCAAACACATCTTTGGCTTTAGAGTTCTTTAGTGAGCTAATCACCTTGTTCACCTTTGACTCAGAATATATATTGTGGACACTGTTGTGGTTTTACTGGGCCTCTTGATCTTTGGACCCTGGGCTCAGTGCTCAGTTTTAGTCCTAAATTGGACCCTATTCCCTATATAGTGCACAACTTTTTTGACAAGGGCCCAATAGTGCACTGTATAGGGAACAGGGTGCCATTTCAGACCCAGTTCTCAGTCTCACCTCCTCCTGGATGATAGAGGGTTTCCTCATGCCCCTAGAGGGAGAGCCTGGGACCTCCTCGGGGATGGAAGAGGTCTTTCTGCCCCCACTCAGCATGTTGGTGAACGTAGAGCCCTTCCTGGCTCGGGGCGTCGCGTCTACAGCCGAGGAACCCTTTCTGTTCAGTATCACCTGAGGACCACAAGGGAAGTAAACGTTCAGGCTTTATTCCCGGACAGAGATTAAGCTTAGTCCTGGTGTTTCAGCCAATCAGCGAGCCAAAAAATGGACGTTTGGACTGTGGGCCCTCCAGGTCAGAGGTTATATTTGTCAACAGATGAAGAAGTTTATCTCTCTCTCTGTGTGTGTGTGTGTGTGTGTGTGTGTGTGTGTGTGTGTGTCACCTCTTCAGGCTTGGCAGACGCCTTACGGTTCCGGGACAGCAGGTCTGTAAAGGTGGAGCCCTTCCTGCCTTTAGGAGCAGGTTCCTCTGGTACTGTGGACACTTTACGGTTTTTCTGGTTCCTCAGAACCCTCTATAAAATACATTAATTCATTAACCTTATAGTGGAGACATGGTCAAAAGGAGAACATTCACAGAAACTGTGGAGAAAAAAAACAGTAGAAGAATGAAAAGAAAATGCCGTCCATCATTCTGCTGTTTTTCTTGTCCTGCTCGGACTAACCCCAGTGGTCCTTACCTGATCCAGGCCCACCATGTGGCTCAGCCTCCTGTCCTGTCTCAAGGCCAGGTCCGGATCCAGGGAGTTGTTTGACCCCCTGAGGCCCCTGGCCCCCTGGCCCTGCACCAGCTTGGGCTCCGGCAGATCCCCCATGAACCTCAGGATGATCCACCAGACTGTCATGGAGGCCTGCAGACAGAGAGAGAGAAAACACAACGATGGGTTGACTTTTTTTTTTTTTTTCTGTGAACAATTTTTCTATTTAAATGTTTTGTATTAAATGTTCATCAAACAGAGGATCAAATAAAGGAGTTAAAGCAAGTGAAACGTACGGTATTTACTGTTATTAAACAATGGTTCTTTTAAGAAACATTGAAAGCTGAGTTTTAGGAAAGCCTCCGAAAGTGTGAAGATCAGAAAAGACTATGAGTTGAGAAAACCTTTTGATTTCACAACAATGACGGACACCGTGATGGCACCGACAGTTTATCTAATGTTCCCGGTCACTTTCGACAAGGCGAATTCTGTGCCAAGACGGGAGGTTCTATTGGATGTTTTTGTTTGTTTGTTGCTGAACTCTCTCATAAATATATATATATATATATTTTTTAAATGGGATTTACCACAACGTCTCCTTCGTCTTCGTGGTAGAGTAGTGGCTGTCTGAGCCTCTGGCGGACGTGTGTTGGCGTGGCGGCGCCCTGGAAGTACATGGAGGCAAACTTGGAGAAGGAATACTCATCCAGGTCGTCGTAGTCCTCCTCGGGGATGTCCTCTACCATGGGCAGGTCGTCCAGATCCACCTCCTCTGGTCTGGTCCGCTCTCCCTGCTTCTCCAGGTCCTGAAGAAGGAGAAGAAGAAGAAGACAGAGATAATGGATATTGTGACTTTGAGGTCTCGTGAAAACCTTGACTAAAAACAGAATGTGGTTTAACAAGGCTCTGGGACAGTAGCATGGTGTTACAAGGGTTGGAAGCATCATCAAAAGGGGGATGGGACCACAGTAAAACAATCTAGAGGGTGCACTTAGGGACAAAAAGGACCGTGATAACAATGCAACACTTGAATGTAGCACCTCTGGTTTTCTAAATCGGTAGGTTGGAACTCATCAACCCTTCAGGGATGCTGCAATACCAGTATTTTACCACAATACATCTTACTACATCGATTAGAGAGGTCCTTAACCTTGAATCCAGCAGGAGCTTGTCCCTCCTGCCCTCCCACCATATTGGGCAGGAACCCGAAGATGTCGTCCACCATTTCCTGTGCTGTGATTGATTCTGATTGGGTGCTGGCCTCCTTCTCTTTCTTCTGCTGGAGAACCTGGTTTAAACGTCTTTGCCTTTCCAGGGCTGCCAACTCTTCCTCACGACGCTCCTTAGCTGACAGGAACATCTAGGAACAACAGGAGTTCAGGAACACAGTCAATAACGGATTTAACGAGTCAGTTAGTGAGATTTAATTATTGATTGATTGAAATCAAATCAATGAAGTTTCTCCTCAAATAAGTCAAACAATCAACCAAGCTATTAATCAATCAATCCATACAATGTATTTATAAAGGTCCTTTACAACAACAGTTGTCGCAAAGTGTTTAACAGGAACCCTGCCTAGACCCCCACAAAGAGCATAGAACATATATCTAACAGATTGACTCTATTTATTATCAAGAAATACACGCATATACTACACGTACAGTGAACATGTCATCTTGAAAAAAAAGGTGAAGATGTAAGAGAGCTTATCTTACGTCTCTCTTCATCTTCTTCACTTGTTTCCTAGCCAGCATTCCCCTGGTGTTCGTCTGTAAGAGGATCACTGCTCGCCTCTTCCTCTGCCACTCCTTCCTGGCCAGGTACCCCCGTGTCTGTGCCTGGAGTCGGACCGCAGCGACCCTCTTCTGTTGGTAGTGGTGCTGCAGCTGGCGGGCTCGGACCTTCGCCTGCAGACGAGCAAAACCCAGCTGGACCTGGAGGAGAGAAGGCCATAAACATGTTGTCTGTTTTATTCTAACAGGTTTTGGCTACGCATATGTTTCCTGTTAAACGGTCTTAACAGTCTAACATGTTTCCTGTTAAACGGTCTTAGCAGTCTAATATGTTTCCTGTTAAACGGTCTTAGCAGTCTAATATGTTTCCTGTTAAACGGTCTTAACAGTCTAATATGTTTCCTGTTAAACGGTCTTAACAGTCTAATATGTTTCCTGTTAAACGGTCTTAACAGTCTAATATGTTTCCTGTTAAACGGTCTTAACAGTCTAATATGTTTCCTGTTAAACGGTCTTAACAGTCTAATATGTTTCCTGTTGAACGGTCTTAACAGTCAAATATGTTTCCTGTTAAACGGTCTTAACAGTCTAATATGTTTCCTGTTAAACGGTCTTAACAGTCTAATATGTTTCCTGTTAAACGGTCTTAACAGTCTAATATGTTTCCTGTTAAACGGTCTTAACAGTCTAATATGTTTCCTGTTAAACGGTCTTAACAGTCTAATATGTTTCCTGTTAAACGGTCTTAACAGTCTAATATGTTTCCTGTTAAACGGTCTTAACAGTCTAATATGTTTCCTGTTAAACGGTCTTAACAGTCTTGTAACAAGTTTCCGGTGCGTTTACGTTCGTCATTATATATTTTCTTTGATCTCTATGTGGAATACGTTATTATATATTGTCTTTGATCTCTATGTGGAATACGTTAACAGCCGGTAACTCACCACTCTGTAGAGCTTTCTGCCTTTGTAGCCTCTCCAGTTTTTCTGAATGACCAGCGCAGAGGACCTCTGTCTCAGGAACTGTCTCCTACATATCGAAGACAAGGACATCTCAATTGACTGTCACATCACAAGACTACAATAGCCTAGATCCACAACGGCACCCCTATTCCCTGTATAATGCATTACTTCTGACCAGGGGTCATATGGCTCAATGTAGAGACAGTATATTCAGCTGCTTGGCCCTATACCATACCGATATTTGTAGCCTCGCAGGACCCTCTGTATCAGAAGGGCTTTCTCATTCAACTCCTTCATTCTCTCCAGCTCCAGCATAGTGTCATGGAAGTCCTGAGATTAGAGGAATGGAAAGCTCAATCAATCAATCCATCCACCCATCCATCCACCAATCCATCCATCCATCCACCCATCCATCCATCCTACCATCCATCCTACCATCCGTCCATCCACCAATCCATCCATCCATCCATCCTACCATCCATCCAACCATCCATCCATTCATGAATTAACCACTCCTTCATTCTTTAAACCTGGAACCTGGACAACCATACTATTTAGATATTAGAGTTATCTGTGAGAGGTCAGCATGGTTACCTTCAGAAATATCTTTGTCTTGCCGGTCTTCCAGTCACCATCTTGTCCAGCAAGAACGGTCTCACAGATCCATTCAGCGCATTTCTGTGGCGATTCCTAGGATTTTTTATTTTTTAAATATACATTTTTTTTTACATGCCATGTTATGAAGCTAATTGCAGATCATATTTAACTTCTCTAGGGTAGGGGGCAGCATTCGGGAATTTTGGATGAAAAGCATGCCCAAAGTAAACTGCCTGCTACTCAGGCCCAGAAGCTAGGATATGTATATAGAAAACACTCTAAAGTTTCCAAATCTGTTCACTTCTTGGCGCACCGTTTAGCGGGATCATTTTTATCAACATCTGCTGAATTGCAGAGCGCCAAATTCCAATGAAATTACAAAAAATATTAAATTTTCATGAAATCACAAGTGCAATATACCAAAATACAGCTTAGCTTGTTGTTAATCCACCGTGTCAGATTTCAAAAAAGCTTTACAACGAAATCTATCCAAGTGTTTATGTTAGGACAGCTCTCTCAGCAGACAAAACATTACAAACAGCTAGCAGCAAAGTATATTGGTCACGAAAGTCAGAAAAGCAATAAAATTAATTGCTTACCTTTGATGATCTTTGGAGGTTTGCACTCACAAGACTCCCAGTTACACAATAAATGTTCCTTTTGTTCCATAAAGATTATTTTTTATATCCTAAATACTTCCATTTGGTTGGCACGTTTTGTTCAGTAATTCACAGGCTCGTGCAGGTCACGACGAGCAGACGAAAATTCCAAATAGTATCCGTAAATTTCGTAGAAACATGTTAAACATTTTTCATAATCAATCCTCAGGTTGTTTTTTACAATAAATAATCTATAATATTTCAACTGGACCGTAGCTTTTTCAATGGGTGAGAGAGAGAAAAGGTCTGCTACAAGCTGCTCACGCATGCAAAAATATAAGGACACCCAGCTATCCACTGACGCGATGTGATCATTCTGTCTCATTCTTCAGAATAAAAGCCTGAAACTATGTCTAAAGACTGTTCACACCATGTGGAAGCCATAGGGAAAGGAATCTGGTTGATATCCCTTTAAATGGAGGGTAGGCATGCAATGGAACAGAGAGGTTTCAGAAAATCAGCACTTCCTGGTTGGATTTTCCTCAGGTTTTCGCCTGCAATATCAGTTCTGTTATACTCACAGACAATATTTTGTGTTTTCTATCCTAATCTGCCAATTTTATGCAAATTCTAGCTTCTGGGCCTGAGAAATAGGCAGTTTCATTTGGGTACGTTTTTCATCCAAACATCGAAATACTGCCCCTTAGTATCAAGAGGTTAAAATGATGTCTGTGAGTATAACAGAACTGATATGGCTTTTACTCTGAAAAATTAGGGAGATACAGCACTTTCAATGAGTGGACAGTGAGCGATCAGGAGTACGCCTTTCTTGTTTCTCCGTTTCTATTGACGAAGCTTTTGTCCGGTTGAAATATTATTGATTATTTATGACAAAAACAACCCGAGGGTTGATATTAAACATCGTTTCACATGTTTCTACGAACTTTTATAGTACTATTTTGATTTTTCGTCTGTCTGTTGTGACCTCGCTTTGTTCCAATGGATTGCTGAACAAAACGCACCAACAAAACTGAGGTTTTTGGACATAAAGAGGGACATTATTGAACAACTATATGAAGATCATCAAAGGTAAGTGTTTCACACTTGTATCTTTTGTGTATGTCTATTATGAGAATTTGAGTTTCTGCAATTTCACCGGATGTTGTTTGAGACACAAGATGGAGCAAAGTTGCAGTGACGCAATGAACAACAACAATAACAACAACAACAATATCAACAGCAACATTTCTTCTCACCACTTTGGGGTCACAGAGGCTGCTTTTGAGAAGCACGCGATATCGCTCCAGGAATTCATCGAAGGTATAGCGGATAGGATAGCCAGCCTTCCTGATCCTAATGGTCTCCATCATCCCAGAGTAGCGCAGCTGACGCATACACAGATCCCTGTCAAACAGCTGAAACAGGGAAGCATACACAGATCCCTGTCAAACAGCTGAAACAGGGAAGCATACACAGATCCCTGTCAAACAGGGAAGCATACACAGATCCCTGTCAAACAGCTAAAACAGGGAAGCATACACAGATCCCTGTCAAACAGCTGAAACAGGGAAGCATACACAGATCCATGTCAAACAGGGAAGCATACACAGATCCCTGTCAAACAGCTAAAACAGGGAAGCATACACAGATCCCTGTCAAACAGCTGAAACAGGGAAGCATACACAGATCCATGTCAAACAGGGAAGCATACACAGATCCCTGTCAAACAGGGAAGCATACACAGATCCCTGTCATACAGCTAAAACTGGGAAGCATACACAGATCCCTGTCAAACAGGGAAGCATACACAGATCCCTGTCAAACAGCTAAAACTGGGAAGCATACACAGATCCCTGTCAAACAGGGAAGCATACACAGATCCCTGTCAAACAGCTAAAACTGGGAAGCATACACAGATCCCTGTCAAACAGCTAAAACAGGGAAACATACAGTCCATCTTTAGGCCAGTGGGAGGGTCTCATAGGAGAAACAGTTTGAGATAAAAATGGATGTTAAAGTAACTATAAATTTTTTCCATATTTCTATGAAATATGACCAATATTTAATTACAATATGAGTAAAATATGGTAATTGAGTATGTTCAAAAGCAGATTTTCTGTGTTGGAATGGTGTGGTCGTACCCCAACAACAGAATGGTGTGGGAGTACCCCAACAACAGAATGGTGTGGGAGTACCCCAACAACAGAATGGTGTGGGAGTACCCCAACAACAGAATGGTGTGGGTCGTACCCCAACAACAGAATGGTGTGGGTCGTACCCCAACAACAGAATGGTGTGGGTCGTACCCCAACAACAGAATGGTGTGGGCGTACACCAACAACAGAATGGTGTGGACGTACACCAACAACAGAATGGTGTGGGAGTACCCCAACAACAGAATGGTGAGGGAGTACCCCAACAACAGAATGGTGTGGTCGTACCCCAACAACAGAATGGTGTGGGCGTACACCAACAACAGAATGGTGTGGGAGTACCCCAACAACAGAATGGTGTGGGAGTACCCCAACAACAGAATGGTGTGGGCGTACACCAACAACAGAATGGTGTGGGAGTACCCCAACAACAGAATGGTGTGGGAGTGCCCCAACAACAGAATGGTGTGGGAGTACCCCAACAACAGAATGGTGTGGACGTACACCAACAACAGAATGGTGTGGGAGTACCCCAACAACAGAATGGTGTGGGAGTACCCCAACAACAGAATGGTGTGGGAGTACCCCCACAACAGAATGGTGTGGGAGTACCCCAACAACAGAATGGTGTGGGAGTACCCCAACAACAGAATGGTGTGGGAGTACCCCAACAACAGAATGGTGTGGGTCGTACCCCAACAACAGAATGGTGTGGGAGTACCCCAACAACAGAATGGTGTGGGAGTACCCCAACAACAGAATGGTGTGGGAGTACCCCAACAACAGAATGGTGTGGGAGTACCCCAACAACAGAATGGTGTGGGAGTACCCCAACAACAGAATGGTGTGGGTCGTACCCCAACAACAGAATGGTGTGGGAGTACCCCAACAACAGAATGGTGTGGGAGTACCCCAACAACAGAATGGTGTGGGAGTACCCCAACAACAGAATGGTGTGGGAGTACCCCAACAACAGAATGGTGTGGGCGTACCCCAACAACAGAATGGTGTGGGAGTACCCCCACAACAGAATGGTGTGAATGTGAGTAGATCGTTGATTGGCCAGCTCAGCCAGTGAGCCGACATGACATCATGTTCTATAATGAAATAGCAAACATTTTTGAAAACAGTCTGAGATACAAGTTTGAGGTGGCGATTTAGGAGTATTTTTTTCTTCCAATTTATGCTTTGGCCAGAAATACGAGTATAGGATGAGACAACAACATTATCTGGGTACGAGTTAAGAGAATATGAACTTTTAAAAAAGTGTTATTTTTAATTTTTTTACTGGACAGTTACAGACATTTCAAAACATCATAATTGATTAAGGTGACTGTCTTAAAACCATAGAAGTACATATTATCCCTAATTGAATAGGACTTCTGACACACCATAGGCTTCTTGAAGTCGTTGGGTTTAATGCAGCGGATGAAGTAGGGCTGGCAGGCGGTCAAGGTCTTCATCAGTGCGTCTAGGGACTGACGGAACTGGCCGCTCAACGTAGGAGCACGCTTCTTAGCATCAACCGTTTGCTGCTGTAGAGAAAGAAAGAGAGTGAAATATATCAAGACAGAAATATAAATATATATATACAGTATACAGAATATACAGTACCAGTCAAATGTTTGGACACACCTACTCATTCCAGGGTTTTTCTTTATTAGTGATGACATCATAACTATGAAATAACACATATGGAATCATATAGTAACCAATAAAAAGTGTTGAACAAATCAAAATATATTTTAGATTTAAGATTCTTCAAAGTAGCCACCCTTTGCCTTGATGACAGCTTTGCACACTCTTGGCATTCTCTCAACCAGCTTCATGAGGTAGTCACCTGGAATGCATTACAATTAACAGGTGTGCCTTGTTAGAAGTTCATTTGTGGAATTTCTTTCCTTCTTAATGCGTTTGAGCCAGTCAGTTGTGTTGTGACAAGGTAGGGGTGGTATACAGAAGATAGCCTAAATTGGTAACAGACCAAGTCTATATTATGGCAAGAACAGCTCAAACAAGGAAAGAGAAACGACAGTCCAGCATTACTTTAAAACATGAAGGCTAGTCAATACGGAACATTTCAAGAACTTTTAAAGTTTCTTCAAGTGCAGTCGCAAAAACCATCAAGCGCTATGATGAAACTGGCTCTCATGAGGACCGCCACAGGAAAGGAAGACACAGAGTTACCTCTGATGCAGAGGATAAGATCATTAGAGTTAACTAACTGCACCTCAGATTGCAGCCCAAATAAATTCTTCACTGAGTTCAAGTAAAAGATACATCTCAACATCAGCTGTTCAGAGGAGACTGTGTGAATCAGGTCTTCATTTATTTTTTATTTATTTAACTAGGCAAGTCAGTTAAGAACAAATTCTTATTTTCAATGACAGCCTAGGAACAGTGGGTTAACTGCCTGTTCAGGGGCAGAACGACAGATTTGTACCTTGTCAGCTCGGGGGTTTGAACTTGCAACCTTCCGGTTACTAGTCCAACGCTCTAACCACTAGGCTACGCTAGTGGTTGGTCGAATTGCTGCAAAGAAACGACTACTGAAGGACACCAATAAGAAGAAGAGATTTGCTTGGGCCAACAAACTAAATTAGTCTGATTGGTCTGATGAGTCTACATTTGATATTTCTGGTTCCAACTGTCGTGTCTTTGGGAGACGCAGAATAGGTGAACGGATGATCTCCGCATGTGTGGTTCCCACCGTGAAGCATGGAGGAGGTGGTGTGATGGCGTGGGGTTGCTTTGCTGGTGACACTGTCTGTGATTTATTTAGAATTCAAGGCACACTTAACCAGCATGACTACCACAGCATTCTGCAGTGATACACCATCCCATCTGGTTTGCACTTAGAGGGACTATCATCTGTGTAAGGGCTAGTTGACCAAGAAAGAGAGTGATGGAGTGCTTGATCAGATGACCTGGCCTCCACAATCACCTGACCTCAACCCAATTGAGATGGTTTGGGATGAGTTGGACAGCAGAGTAAAGGAAAAGCAGACAACAAGTGCTCAGCATATGTGGGATTTCCTTCAAGACTGTTGGAAAAGCATTCCAGGTGAAGCTGGTTGAGAGAATGCCAAGAGTGTGAAATGTTGTCATCAAGCCAAAGGGAGTCTACTTTGAAGAATCTAAAATATATCATTATTTGTTTAGCACTTTTTTGGTTACTACAAGAGAGAGAGAAAAACAGAGAGACAGCAACAGAGAGACCGAGACAGAGAGACAGAGAGAGACAGAGAAACAGAGAGAGAGAGAGAGAGACAGAGAGACAGCAACAGAGACAGAGAGAGACAGAGACCGAGACAGAGAGACAGAGAGACAGCAACAGAGAGACCGAGACAGAGAGACAAGAGAGAGAGAGAGAGAGAGAGAGAGAGAGAGAGAGAGACAGACAGAGACCGAGACAGAGAGAGACAGAGAACGAGACAGAGAGAGACAGAGAGACAGCAACAGAGAGACCGAGACAGAGAGACAGAGAGAGTGTATCTATTCTTATGCTACTGTATCTGAGTGACTCTAAAATGTAGCTATTTTAAAGCACATTTCCAGCAATTCTACATGTTTTACCTCGAGATTCTAAATATGTTTTACAGTTTAAAAGCAAATTTCCTGCAGTTCAACACATGATGCCATGTTCTTATTCTGTATCCGAGTGACTCAGACATGAAATAAAATCAATGGGTGCCCCATGTCATGACATTTGGGGAATTTTTGATTCTCCCTGACTGTCTAGTTTTCACTTTGGGGATTGTTAATATATATATATATATATATATATATATATATTTCCATGATCCTTTCTACATACTCTATAACTGGTTTTAATAGTTTAAACACTGAAAATAATCGATATGGAGAAACCAATGTAGCTGCTTTGACCGCTGGGTATCTGTGTTATATTGATTCTGCTCCAGGGGTTTCCTAGGCCTCTTTCCACGGGGTTCCCAGGGTTCCACTTACCCGTAGAGAGTTCTTGGGAGTGATGGTCATCTTGGGGTTGGCGCTGGCTATCTCGCCATTGGAGGAGAGCTCGTTCTGGAATGCCTGCTTTAGCATCTTATTGGACGATTTCTCCACCAGTTGGATGAGGTCAGTGCTCAGAGCATCTCTGTTCTTCTCAAGGAAACCTAAATAACAACATGAGACTATACTAGTGCTTGTCCCAAATGGCACCCTATTCCCTACATAGTGCACTACTTTTAACCAGGGCAAATAGGGAACAGGGTGCCATCTTGGGACGCAGATAACATTATACAGACTTTATAATGATTATATCAAACACAAATAGTGGGCAGGTTGAAATAAGTCAAGTGGATCTCAATCCAACACAGGTACAAACTCTGTCATTACAGTTTAGAGTCTAGCAATACGATGTTTGTTTCTTTGAATAATCTTTTGGGATACCTTTTGAATCGTAGTGGACCACCCCGGCGAAATGCTGGATTCCAAACTGGGTGTCATGATTGTTTTTAGGGGGAACGTAGACATCACCCTTCCCATGTACCTGGTTCATCTTGTTGATCATGGTAGTATCTGTACCCTAAACAAACAAACAAACAGACAGACAGACACAGACACAGACACAGACACAGACAGACACAGACAGACAGACAGACAGACAGAGACAGACAGACAGACAGACACACAGACACACAGACAGACAGACACACAGACAGACACAACAGAACAAAGAACCCGAAGCGTTAGGACCTTTCCACTTGTCCGAGCCAGAACGGCCCATAGCGTAAGAGACTACTTCTTGTTTCTGTAGCTTGAGGCAGCTTGATGTACACGAACATCACCTAGACAGGATGCTAGTGCAAGGCGGAGGCTAGGTACCTTGGGGAAGTTGCTCTCCTCGTCGATAAGTGCCAGGATGTTAAGAGACTTGTTGGCCAGCACGTCCAGTGTTCTCTGGTTGTCGTTGTATTCGATGTGCTTCCAGACGATGTTCTCGCGGGCATACTCGTCCTGCTCCAGCTTGAAGACATGCTTCACAAAGAACTGCTGCAGCTGCTCGTTGGCGAAGTTGATGCACAGCTGCTCAAAACTGTAACGAAACGAGCGAACGACCCACACAATAATCAAAAGATTGGTTCGACACACTTTAGCACGATGACTAAAGTCAAAGGCTGACTGACGTTAGGGAGATTAAAGTCGTAAACTGACAGCTGTGCTGCACGGGTTGCAAAATAGTTGGGAAGAGATTTTCAATGTACTGATTCCATGGCACATGGTTTATGAACCGATATGCAAAACAAAGCCGGATTCAAAACTTAGAATTTTTACAAAATTCTTGCAACCAATAGAATGTTATATATATTTATATATATATATATATGGGGGATACGACCATCCCAGCTCTGCAGATTCAGCTGCAAAGAGACAGAGTCATTAGATCATTTGTTTTGGTATTGTCCAGATGTAGCTTGTTTTTGGTCACAGGTTCAGGAATGGTTGGAGAATGTAACATTTACCTGGAGCTAACGCTGCAGACAGCAGTACTGGGTGATTTGAAAAGCCACAGTCAATCAATCAATAATACTCTCTAATTTACAATCTGTAGAAACTATGAGAATAGAAAGGTTCAGAACTTTAGTGAAACATCACAGCACAGTTGAAAGATATAAGGCAAATAGGAATCAAAACTGGATGGTGTTCAGAGATAGATGGAAGGAGTTGAGCTGAAGGGTGCTCAGAGATAGATGGGAGGAGTTGAGCAGAGGGGTGTTCAGAGATAGATGGAGTTGAGCTGAATGATGTTCAGAGATAGATGGGAGGAGTCGAGCAGAAGGGTGTTCAGAGATAGATGGGAGTTGAGCTGAGGGGTGTTGAGAGATAGATGGGAGTTGAGCTGAGGGGTGTTCAGAGATAGATGGGAGGAGTTGTGCTGAATGGTGTTCAGAGATAGATGGAGTTGAGCTGAATGATGTTCAGAGATAGATGGGAGGAGTCGAGCAGAAGGGTGTTCAGAGATAGATGGGAGGAGTTGAGCTGAGGGGTGTTCAGAGATAGATGGGAGGAGTCGAGCTGAGGGGTGATCAGAGATAGATGGGAGGAGTTGAGCTGAATGGTGTTCAGAGATAGATGGAGTTGAGCTGAATGGTGTTCAGAGATAGATGGAGTTGAGCTGAAAGGTGTTCAGAGATAGATGGAGTTGAGCTGAATGGTGTTCAGAGATAGATGGAGTTGAGCTGAATGGTGTTCAGAGATAGATGGGAGGAGTTGAGAAGAATGGTGTTCAGAGATAGATGGGAGGAGTTGAGCTGAGGGGTGTTCAGAGATAGATGGGAGGGGTTGAGCAGAAGGGTGTTCAGAGATAGATGGGAGGAATTGAGCTGAAGGGTGTTCAGAGATAGATGGGAGGGGTTGAGCTGAAGGGTGTTCAGAGATAGATGGGAGGGGTTGAGCTGAAGGGTGTTCAGAGATAGATGGGAGGAATTGAGCTGAAGGGTGTTCAGAGATAGATGGGAGGAGTTGATGGTAGCTGACAGATGGGACTGGATGGGATTCAGAGATAGATGGGAGGGGTTGAGCTGAAGGGTGTTCAGAGATAGATGGGAGGGGTTGAGCTGAAGGGTGTTCAGAGATAGATGGGAGGAATTGAGCTGAAGGGTGTTCAGAGATAGATGGGAGGAGTTGATGGTAGCTGACAGATGGGACTGGATGGGATTCAGAGATAGATGGGAGGGGTTGATGGTAGCTGAAGGATGGGACTGGATGGGATTCAGAGATAGATGGGAGGGGGTGATGATAGCTGAAGGATGGGATTAAAAACAAATAAAATATATCTATTGTAAAATACATTGTGTCAATTTTTTCAAGAAAATGTGGGAATTTTTAAAAAGTAAATGGAATTTTGCAACCCTAATTCCCCCTGTGGAAATGAATGAATTATTTTGTGACGGTACAGACCTGTTTTTGTTGAAGTTCTCGAAGCCGAAGATGTCCAGCAGACCGATAGACTGTCTGACGTATTTAGTGTCCTCAGGAGGAGGCTTGAACACAGCCTTGTTGATCTTCCCCACCACCCAGACAAACAGCCTACCATAGATGGCCTGGTGGAAAACAGAGCAAGAGAGCATAATACTAGCAAACATTATCATACTGTCCTATTTGCATTGTACCCCCCTATTTGTATTGTACATTATCATACATTATCTTAGAGACATAATTATATTCTTGACAAGCATCAAAGATGATAACGTTTAGATTTTTAACTAATGACTGGAAAGGTTCACAAAGAAGAGCGTCTGATTTAAACTCCAGATATATTATGATCTTAGTAGGAGCACATGCAGTCCCCTAGCCTGGTCACAGGTCTGTTTGTGTTGTCTTGTCAACTCCTATGGTCATTACCTAGCCTGGTCACAGGTCTGTTTGTGTTGTCTTGTCAACTCCTATGGTCATTACCTAGCCTGGTCACAGGTCTGTTTGTGTTGTCTTGTCATTGTCACTCAATTTGGCGAGACAAGAAGTGGTACCAGCCTCACCTTGACAAATGCATCTTTGCCGTCCATGGCCTGGGCTGAGGTGAGAGGTTTGGTCACACTCTCCCTGGAGGTCATGAAGGAACGCTGGGTCAGACTCTTCTCCAGGGCCTTGGGGTCCACCTGAACCACACACAGAGAGGGACATTACAGAGGTCAGTGACATGTTAGTCTGGAGCTAACAGATATCACACCATATTCTTGCGTAACCTATCGTATTCCTGAGAACCGAAAGCAGTTTCCGGGGTACGGAGACATCTAGGACGTCTGGGATTGAGGATAGTGACAGGCTGGGACTGAGGCTAGTGACAGGCTGGGATTGAGGCTAGTGACAGGCTGGCATTGAGGCTAGTGACATGCTGGGATCGAAGCTAGTGACAGGCTGGGACTGAGGCTAGTGAAAGGCTGGGACTGAGGCTAGTGACAGGCTGGGATTGAGGCTAGAGACAGGCTGGGATTGAGGCTAGTGACAGGCTGGGATTGAGGCTAGTGACAGGCTGGGATTGAGGCCCGTGACAGGCTGGGACTGAGGCCCGTGACAGGCTGGGATTGAGGATAGTGACATGCTGGGATTGAGGCTAGTGACATGCTGGGATTGAGGATAGTGACAGGCTGGGATTGAGGCTAGTGACAGGCTGGGACTGAGGCTAGTGACAGGCTGGGATTGAGGCTAGTGACAGGCTGGCATTGAGGCTAGTGACACGTTCTCTAATTCTCTCCTTCTCTCTTTCTTTCTCTCTCTCGGAGGACCTGAGCCCTAGGACCATGCCCCAGGACTACCTGACATGATGACTCCTTGCTGTCCCCAGTCCACCTGGCCATGCTGCTGCTCCAGTTTCAACTTCCACCTGACTGTGCTGCTGCTCTAGTTTCAACTGTTCTGCCTTATTATTATTCGACCATGCTGGTCATTTATGAACATTTGAACATCTTGGCCATGTTCTGTTATAATCTCCACCCGGCACAGCCAGAAGAGGACTGGCCACCCCACATAGCCTGGTTCCTCTCTAGGTTTCTTCCTAGGTATTGGCCTTTCTAGGGAGTTTTTCCTAGCCACCGTGCTTCTACACCTGCATTGCTTGCTGTTTGGGGTTTTAGGCTGGGTTTCTGTACAGCACTTTGAGATATCAGCTGATGTACGAAGGGCTATATAAATAAATTTGATTTGATTTGATGCTGGGATCGAAGCTAGTGACAGGCTGGGACTGAGGCTAGTGAAAGGCTGGGACTGAGGCCCGTGACAGGCTGGGACTGAGGCCCGTGACAGGCTGGGATTGAGGATAGTGACATGCTGGGATTGAGGCTAGTGACATGCTGGGATTGAGGCTAGTGACAGGCTGGGATTGAGGCTAGTGACAGGCTGGGATTGAGGCTAGTGACAGGCTGGGATTGAGGCTAGTGACAGGCTGGGATTGAGGCTAGTGACAGGCTGGGATTGAGGCTAGTGACAGGCTAGGATTGAGGCTAGTGACAGGCTGGGACTGAGGCCTGTGACAGGCTGGGATTGAGGCTAGTGACAGGCTGGGATTGAGGCTAGAGACAGGCTGGGATTGAGGCTAGTGACAGGCTGGGATTGAGGCTAGTGACAGGCTGGGATTGAGGCCCGTGACAGGCTGGGACTGAGGCCCGTGACAGGCTGGGATTGAGGATAGTGACATGCTGGGATTGAGGCTAGTGACATGCTGGGATTGAGGCTAGTGACAGGCTGGGATTGAGGCTAGTGACAGGCTGGGATTGAGGCTAGTGACAGGCTGGGATTGAGGCTAGTGACAGGCTGGGATTGAGGCTAGTGACAGGCTGGGACTGAGGCCTGTGACAGGCTGGGATTGAGGCTAGTGACAGGCTGGGATTGAGGCTAGAGACAGGCTGGGATTGAGGCTAGTGACAAGCTGGGATTGAGACTAGTGACAGGCTGGGATTGAGGGTAGTGACAGGCTGGGATTGAGGCTAGTGACAGGCTGGGACTGAGGGTTGTGACAGGCTGGGATTGAGGCTAGTGACAGGCTGGGATTGAGGCTAGTGACAGGCTGGGATTGAGGCTAGTGACAGGCTGGGATTGAGGCTAGTGACAGGCTGGGATTGAGGCTAGTGACAGGCTGGCATTGAGGCTAGTGACAGGCTGGGATTGAGGCTAGTGACAGGCTGGCATTGAGGCTAGTGACAGGCTGGGATTGAGGCTAGTGACAGGCTGGGATTGAGGCTAGTGACAGGCTGGGATTGAGGCTAGTGACAGGCTGGGATTGAGGCTAGTGACAGGCTGGGATTGAGGCTAGTGACAGGCTGGGATTGAGGCTAGTGACAGGCTGGGATTGAGGCTAGTGACAGGCTGGCATTGAGGCTAGTGACAGGCTGGGATTGAGGCTAGTGACAGGCTGGGATTGAGGCTAGTGACAGGCTGGGATTGAGGCTAGTGACAGGCTGGGATTGAGGCTAGTGACAGGCTGGCATTGAGGCTAGTGACAGGCTGGGATTGAGACTAGTGACAGGCTGGGATTGAGGCTAGTGACAGGCTGGGATTGAGGCTAGTGACAGGCTGGGATTGAGGCTAGTGACAGGCTGGGATTGAGACTAGTGACAGGCTGGGATTGAGACTAGTGACAGGCTGGGATTGAGACTAGTGACAGGCTGGGATTGAGACTAGTGACAGGCTGGGATTGAGGCTAGTGACAGGCTGGGATTGAGACTAGTGACAGGCTGGGATTAAGGCTAGTGACAGGCTGGGACTGAGGCCTGTGACAGGCTGGGATTGAGACTAGTGACAGGCTGGGATTGAGACTAGTGACAGGCTGGGATTGAGGCTAGTGACAGGCTGGGATTGAGGCTAGTGACAGGCTTGGATTGAGGCTAGTGACAGGCTGGGACTGAGGCCTGTGACAGGCTGGGATTGAGACTAGTGACAGGCTGGGATTGAGACTAGTGACAGGCTGGGATTGAGACTAGTGACAGGCTGGGATTGAGACTAGTGACAGGCTGGGATTGAGGCTAGTGACAGGCTGGGATTGAGGCTAGTGACAGGCTGGGATTGAGACTAGTGACAGGCTGGGATTGAGGCTAGTGACAGGCTGGGATTGAGGCTAGTGACAGGCTGGGATTGAGGCTAGTGACAGGCTGGGATTGAGGCTAGTGACAGGCTGGCATTGAGGCTAGTGACAGGCTGGGATTGAGGCTAGTGACAGGCTGGGATTGAGGCTAGTGACAGGCTGGGATTGAGGCTAGTGACAGGCCGGGATTGAGGCTAGTGACAGGCTGGGATTGAGGCTAGTGACAGGCTGGGATTGAGGCTAGTGACAGGCTGGGATTGAGACTAGTGACAGACTGGGATTGAGGCTAGTGACAGGCTGGGATTGAGACTAGTGACAGGCTGGGATTGAGGCTAGTGACAGGCTGGGATTGAGACTAGTGACAGGCTGGGATTGAGGCTAGTGACAGGCTGGGATTGAGGCTAGTGACAGGCTGGGATTGAGGCTAGTGACAGGCTGGGATTGAGACTAGTGACAGGCTGGGATTGAGGCTAGTGACAGGCTGGGATTGAGGCTAGTGACAGGCTGGGATTGAGGCTAGTGACAGGCTGGGATTGAGGCTAGTGACAGGCTGGGATTGAGGCTAGTGACAGGCTGGGATTGAGGCTAGTGACAGGCTGGGATTGAGACTAGTGACAGGCTCACCTCCAGAAGTTTGACTGCCATGTTGAAATGATGTGACGTCATGACATCACAGCTCTCCAGATTATTCAAAATGGTGGCTGGAAGGATCAAAGATACGGAAGTCAGTTACAGTAGGTACCACCATGGCCCAATGGATTTGACATGCAAAAAAATGTCTTCCTCCCCAACAGCCCCAAACCATGGCTCTATCTCAACTTGTCTTTCCATGATTCCTCACATCCTGTTTTTATCACCTCCTTCTATACCTTATTATAGTAGTAGGTCCAAGAAGAGATGAGGGGTTGGGGTAAACTCCCAATACTAGACCAGGAGAGAGGGGTTGGGGTAAAGTCCCAATCCTAGACCAGGAGAGAGGGGTTGGGGTAAAGTCCCAATCCTAGACCAGGAGAGAGGGGTTGGGGTAAAGTCCCAATACTAGACCAGGAGAGAGGGGTTGGGGTAAAGTCCCAATACTAGACCAGGAGAAAGGGGTTGGGGTAAAGTCCCAATACTAGACCAGGAGAGAGGGGTTGGGGTAAAGTCCCAATACTAGACCAGGAGAAAGGGGTTGGGGTAAAGTCCCAATACTAGACCAGGAGAGAGGGGTTTGGGTAAAGTCCCAATACTAGACCAGGAGAGAGGGGTTGGGGTAAAGTCCCAATCCTAGACCAGGATAGAGGGGTTAGGGTAAAGTCCCAATACTAGACCAGGAGAGAGGGGTTGGGGTAAAGTCCCAATCCTAGACCAGGATAGAGGGGTTAGGGTAAAGTCCCAATACTAGACCAGGAGAGAGGGGTTGGGGTAAAGTCTCAATCCTAGACCAGGATAGAGGGGTTAGGGTAAAGTCCCAATCCTAGACCAGGATAGAGGGGTTGGGGTAAAGTCCCAATCCTAGACCAGGAGAGAGGGGTTAGGGTAAAGTCCCAACCTAGACCAGAAGAGAGGGGTTGGGGTAAAGTCCCAGTCCTAGGGCAGGAGAGAGGGGTTAGGGTAAAGTCCCAATCCTAGACCAGGAGAGAGGGGTAGGGGTAAAGTCCCAATCCTAGACCAGGAGAGAGGGGTTAGGGTAAAGTCCCAATCCTATACCAGGAGAGAGGGGTTAGGGTAAAGTCCCAGTCCTATACCAGGAGAGAGGGGTTGGGGTAAAGTCCCAGTCCTAGACCAGGAGAGAGGGGTTAGGGTAAAGTCCCAATCCTATACCAGGATAGAGGGGTTAGGGTAAAGTCCCAGTCCTATACCAGGAGAGAGGGGCTGGGGTAAAGTCCAAATCCTATACCAGGAGAGAGGGGCTAGGGAAAGTCCCAATCCTAGACCAGGAGAGAGGGGTTAGGGTAAAGTCCCAATCCTAGACCAGGAGAGAGGGGTTAGGGTAAAGTCCCAATCCTAGACTAGGATAGAGGGGTTGGGGTAAAGTCCCAATCCTAGACCAGGATAGAGGGGTTAGGGTAAAGTCCCGATCCTAGACCAGGAGAGAGGGGTTGGGTAAAGTCCCAATCCTAGACCAGGAGAGAGGGGATGGCGTAAAGTCCCAATCCTAGACCAGGAGAGAGGGGATGGCGTAAAGTCCCAATCCTAGACCAGGACAGAGGGGTTAGGGTAAAGTCCCAATACTAGACCAGGAGAGAGGGGTTGGGGTAAAGTCCCAATACTAGACCAGGAGAAAGGGGTTGGGGTAAAGTCCCAATACTAGACCAGGAGAGAGGGGTTTGGGTAAAGTCCCAATACTAGACCAGGAGAGAGGGGTTGGGGTAAAGTCCCAATCCTAGACCAGGATAGAGGGGTTAGGGTAAAGTCCCAATACTAGACCAGGAGAGAGGGGTTGGGGTAAAGTCCCAATCCTAGACCAGGATAGAGGGGTTAGGGTAAAGTCCCAATACTAGACCAGGAGAGAGGGGTTGGGGTAAAGTCTCAATCCTAGACCAGGATAGAGGGGTTAGGGTAAAGTCCCAATCCTAGACCAGGATAGAGGGGTTGGGGTAAAGTCCCAATCCTAGACCAGGAGAGAGGGGTTAGGGTAAAGTCCCAACCTAGACCAGAAGAGAGGGGTTGGGGTAAAGTCCCAGTCCTAGGGCAGGAGAGAGGGGTTAGGGTAAAGTCCCAATCCTAGACCAGGAGAGAGGGGTAGGGGTAAAGTCCCAATCCTAGACCAGGAGAGAGGGGTTAGGGTAAAGTCCCAATCCTATACCAGGAGAGAGGGGTTAGGGTAAAGTCCCAGTCCTATACCAGGAGAGAGGGGTTGGGGTAAAGTCCCAGTCCTAGACCAGGAGAGAGGGGTTAGGGTAAAGTCCCAATCCTATACCAGGATAGAGGGGTTAGGGTAAAGTCCCAGTCCTATACCAGGAGAGAGGGGCTGGGGTAAAGTCCAAATCCTATACCAGGAGAGAGGGGCTAGGGAAAGTCCCAATCCTAGACCAGGAGAGAGGGGTTAGGGTAAAGTCCCAATCCTAGACCAGGAGAGAGGGGTTAGGGTAAAGTCCCAATCCTAGACCAGGATAGAGGGGTTGGGGTAAAGTCCCAATCCTAGACCAGGATAGAGGGGTTAGGGTAAAGTCCCGATCCTAGACCAGGAGAGAGGGGTTGGGTAAAGTCCCAATCCTAGACCAGGAGAGAGGGGATGGCGTAAAGTCCCAATCCTAGACCAGGAGAGAGGGGATGGCGTAAAGTCCCAATCCTAGACCAGGACAGAGGGGTTAGGGTAAAGTCCCAATCCTAGGGCAGGAGAGAGGGGTTGGGGTAAAGTCCCAATCCTAGGGCAGGAGATGCAAGGAATAGGGTGAATGGAGCAAAATTATAAAAACCCTCCCTGATCCTGACCTTCAGACATATAAACCTCTCCTCCCTGATCCTGACCTTCAGACATATAAACCTCTCCTCCCTGATCCTGACCTTCAGACATATAAACCTCTCCTCCCTGATCCTGACCTTCAGACATATAAACCTCTCCTCTCCTCCCTGATCCTGAACTTCAGACATATAAACCTCTCCTCCCTGATCCTGACCTTCAGAAATATAAACCTCTCCTCTCCGATCCTGACCTTCAGAAATATAAACCTCTCCTCTCCTCCCTGATCCTGATCTTCAAACATATAAACCTCTCCTCCCTGATCCTGATCTTCAAAGATATAAACCTCTCCTCTCCGATCCTGACCTTCAGAAATATAAACCTCTCCTCTCCTCCCTGATCCTGATCTTCAAACATATAAACCTCTCCTCCCTGATCCTGATCTTCAAAGATATAAACCTCTCCTCTCTGATCCTGACATTCAAACATATAAACCTCTCCTCCCCGATCCTGTCTTTCAAACATATAAACCTCTCCTCTCCTCCCTGATCCTGACCTTCAGACATATAAACCTCTCCTCTCCTCTCCGATCCTGACCTTCAGAAATATAAACCTCTCCTCTCCTCCCTGATCCTGATCTTCAAACATATAAACCTCTCCTCCCTGATCCTGACCTTCAAAGATATAAACCTCTCCTCTCTGATCCTGACATTCAAACATATAAACCTCTCCTCCCCGATCCTGTCTTTCAAACATATAAACCTCTCCTCTCCTCTCTGATCCTGACATTCAAACATATAAACCTCTCCTCTCTGATCGTGTCTTTCAAACATATAAACCTCTGACCTTCAAAGTGGACGTTTCCCAGGTGCAGCATGGCGGCCAGCAGTTTGTTGATCTCCCAGGAGTCATTCTCAGAGAACATCAGGATCTTCATGGCCGAGCGGAAGTGGGCATACTCCTTAATGTCATCACGCCCATCGCAACTGGTGCAGTTACCCTGACAACGCAGAACGACAACAACCAGGCTCAGAACAAGGATGATACTGATGCATCTTGGACCTGGTCCCCATTTACATCAATGAACAATTATCCAACAATTATCCAACAATCATCCAACAATCATCCAACAATCATCCAACAATCATCCAACAATCATCCAACAATCATCCAACAATCATCCAACAATCATCCAACAATCATCCAACAATCATCCAACAATCATCCAACAATTATCCACCAATCATCCAACAATCATCCAACTCATACAGAAACACTGGCAGCACTGTTAATTTTTATTTCATCTTTATAAATTTTTTGGGTGTGAATTTTACCCCCTTTTTCTCCCTAATTTCGTGGTATCGAATTGTTTTAGTAGCTACTATCTTGTCTCATCGCTACAACTCCCGTACGGGCTCGGGAGAGACGAAGGTTGAAAGTCATGAGTCCTCCGATACACAACCCAACCAAGCTGCTTCTTTAACACAGCGTGCATCCCGGAAGCCAGCCGCACCAATGTGTCGGGGGGAAACACCGTGCCTGACGACCTAGGCCAATTATGCGTCGCCACACGGACCTCCCGGTCGCGGCCGGTTACGACAGAGCCTGGGCGCGAACCCAGAGTCTCTGATGGCACAGCTGGCGCTGCAGTACAGCGCCCTTAACCACTGCGCCACCCGGGAGGCCTTCATTTAATTCATTTAATCATTTAATTTATGTTTATTCCATTCCAGGTTTTCTATCCCAGGTGTTGGTAGTAGTACCAATGAGGTCCATAAACACAATACATGTAAATACAAACTATTAGCATATACACTGAGTATACCAAACATTAAGAACACCTTCCTAATATTGTGCAACCCATGTTGACTCCAAGGCTTCCCACAGTTGTGTCAAGTTGGTTGGATGTCCTTTGGGTGGTGGACCATTCTTGATACACACAGGAAACTGTTGTGCGTGGAAAAACCCAGCAGCGTTGCAGTTCTTGACACAAACTGGTACGCCTGGCTCCAACTAACATACCTCGTTCAAAGACACTTAAATATTGTGTCTTGCTCATTCACCCTCTGAATGGCACACACACAATCCATATCTCAATTGTCTCGAGGCTTAAACATCCTTCCTTAACATGTCTCCTCCCCTTCATCTACACTGATTGAAGTGGATTTAACAGGTGACATCAATAAGGGATCATAGCTTTCACCTGGATTCACATGGTCAGTTTATGTCATGGAAGGAGCAGGTGTTCATAATGTTTTGTCCACTCACTCTGTGTATATGTCTGTGTTATTACCATGGTGAGGTAGTTGTACTACATAGTCGTGTGTGTGGTTGTTACCATGGTGAGGTAGTTGTACTCGGAGGCGTTGCCTAGAGACAGGATCTTCTTCTGTTCAGCTGGCATCCCCATCAACATACAGTAGAAGATGTGGTAGTTCCTCTCCTCAGGGGCCTGACAAACAAACTCCCCTTTAATTGTCACACCCCTTTAATTGTCACACCCCTTTAATTGTCACACCCCTTTAATTGTCACACCCCTTTAATTGTAACACCCCCTTTAATTGTAACACCCCTTTAATTGTAACACCCCTTTAATTGTCACACCCCTTTAATTGTCACACCCCTTTAATTGTAACACCCCCTTTAATTGTCACACCCCTTTAATTGTCACACCCCCTTTAATTGCCACACCCCTTTAATTGTCACACCCCTTTAATTGTAACACCCCCTTTAATTGTCACACCCCCTTTAATTGTCACACCCCTTTAATTGTCACACCCCCTTTAACTGTAACACCCCCTTTAATTGCCACACCCCTTTAATTGTAACACCCCCTTTAATTGTCACACCCCCTTTAATTGTCACACCCCTTTAATTGTCACACCCCTTTAATTGTCACACCCCTTTAATTGTAACACATATTTATTGACATTCTCTCATGGATGTAAATGTATGTATGGATGTAAATGTCCTACCTGTCTGCAGACGCGAGACTTCTCCAAGAGGTAATGTTCTATCTTAGCCCCTTCGATGGCCCCGCCCTTAGTGAAGTTAATGTCTATGTACTTCCCAAAACGACTGGAGTTGTCATTGCGGATGGTTTTGGCATTACCAAAGGCTGAAAGAATAAGCAGAAGTTAAAATATGTTTGTAAGGTAGTGAAAAAAATCTAATTAAAATGTCATTGTAAAGGGACCACAGGTCCACAGGGAGAACAGATCACATTCATTGATTATTCTGGTGAAAGAAGATCCAAGCCTGATGAACGCATCAATCAATCAATCAATCAAATCAATGCTCTTTACGCCCCAAAGCCTTTACCCTCCAGTATAGGGTTAGCCTCCAGAATCTGTTGTTCTATCCAGGAGTGTTGTCCACTGACAGCAGCTAGGAACTGCAGCATCAACTTGGTGCTCTCGGTCTTTCCTGCTCCAGACTCGCCACTGAAACACACAGGGAACATAGTTTTTTACAGTCTAAATGTACTCTTCTAGTTGTATGGTCCTGGATTTATCAAACCTAGTTACTCCCCCCAAACACACAGGGGCAAAAAAAAACGTGTTGAATCAAAAAGTTGTTTCCACTTCAATTTTCCACCAAAGAAAATCAATATGATGACATTTGAATCAATGTTGAAAACTGATTGCATATATTTTTTAAAATTTAAAAGTCCTCAATGTTGTTTTCAGTGGCGACCCGTCATTCTCAACTACCTGGTTAAATAAAGGTTCAATTTTGAACAATTCAGGGCAGGTGGGGCAGATTATAAATATGTATTTTTTTTTTTGGGGGGGGGGCTTTATTGCATGTTATTTTGGCATACGTGTCACATATCAGTTTGCAAACAATGTAAACAAATATATACATGTCATTGAGTTAATAAAGCTGCATACAGACTCTGTTTTCTTGAGTGAGGCAGTTCTGTTGGGACACTAACAGTTTGTCACTGTTACAGAGCAACTCATGTTTAGTGGCTTTGCTGACATGTTTAGTGGCTTTGCTGACATGTTTAGTGGCTTTGCTGACATGGATCCTTCTTTGTTGTTGTTTTCCCCCAACGCCGTGGTAAAACCGCCACGGGTTGTTTTAAGGCCTAAACCCAATGACATGTTACGTGTTTTTGTTATTGATTTGACGTTGAAATCAAGTTAGTTGACAACTCCACCAAATCTAGACGTTGAACTGATGTATGTGTACAACCTCCTGGCCCTCCCCCCTCCCTCTCACCCCTCTCCTCCCCCTCTCACACCTCTCCTCCCCCTCTCACCCCCTTCCTCTCCTCACTCTCACCCCTCCCTCTCCCTCCTCTCCCCCCTTCCTCTCTCTCCCCCCTCCCTCCCTCTCCCTCTCCCCCTTCCTCCCTCCCTCTCACCCTCTCCCTCCTCTCCTCCTCCCTCTCCCCCCCTCCCCCCTTCCTCCCTCTCCCTCCTCTCCCTCCCCTCCCCCTCCCTCCCTCTCACCCTCTCCCTCCTCTCCTCTCCTCCTCCCTCTCCCCCTCCCTCCCTCTCCTCCCCCCTCCCCCCTTTCCTCCCTCTCCATCCTCTCCTCCCTCCCTCCCTCCCTCCCCCTTCCTCCCCCCCTCCCTCTCCCTCCTCTCCTCCCTCTCCTCCCTCCCCCCTTCCTCCCCCCCCCTCCCTCCCCCCCCTCTCCGACCTGATGACACAGCACTGGTCCTTCTTGTTGCGTCTCATGTTGAAGAAGCAGCTGTCTGCGATGGCGAACACGTGTGGCGGCAGCTCTCCCAGCCGGCGGTCCGTGTACAGATGCACCTGCTCTGTAGTATAGAGAGGCAGCAGCTGGTACGGGTTCACTGCCACCAGAATGGAGCCTGTGTAAGTCTAGACACAACACAGAGAACGTTGTGGCTGTCACACACGCAGTGGTACTGAGACGGGTGATGTGAGCGTGTGTGTGAGTGTCTGTTATTGTGTGAGAATGAGAGAGACGTTGTGTGTCCAACAACACCATTCCAGTAAAACAACATTCAGTAACACTACAGTATAACCCTTAGTCTCGCTTGCCTGAGAAAGAGGCTATACAACCTCCTCCAGCCAGGACACAGCGCAGAGAGGCTACTCAGTCAAGGAAGTGTTTATGATTTACTGTCCAGATACCATGACAACCAGACAACCAATGGTTTGACATTTAAAGGCCCAGTGCAGTCAGAATTCCGTTTTATCTCATATTGTACAACAGCTTTTAATTTTTTTTTTTATCAGTGTTATTTCCTGACAGTTGCTGGTTGAAAATACAATCTACACTGGACCTTCTAATCAGCAGGTCTGCATGAGGGCGGGAGTCTCGGCTATCCATGGCGACGTCACCAGGCACTAAATTGACTCATTGACCAATAATATCGACAGTTCCAAACCTCTCTGCCAATAACAGCTAGTTTTTCCCCCTTCCCACTCAGACCATTCCCAGACAGTCCTAGCAAAAGTCTTGCTTGAAAAATAGTTTTTTTTTGTGTTTGTTGCCCATTTCAATAGAAATCTACTACGTAGAGTAAATCTATTATATATTAAAATCTATTACGGTACAGTAAGAAATGATTTAATAATTGAAATAAAAACATTTGCATTGGGTCTTTTTTTTTACCCAGTTATGATACTAAAACCTACTATCTATAAAGGTTAGAAAGTCACTGCAATGGGTTTGGTGTTCAGAAGCCACATCACATTTCATGTTTGCAACGTTATATAAAATATCAAACCAAACATCGTCCCCTGTTTTCTATATTTCAAACAAGTCCTGATTCATGAAAGCAAGCAGACAAACAGTGGTTTAGGGTGTTGGCAGCTTGGCAAGGGAACACTGGGACGTTCTCATTCAACACATAAGAGGAACATTAGTCTCTATGGAGACAAACACCAGTGTGATTATCCTAACTACAGGGCAAAGTCTATCTATCCGTCACAGACAGAGCATTCACTTCAGCCAGAGAGGAATACTGTGCTGAGTCTCCATTAGAGCCTAAACCACCAGTCATCATGAACAAACTAGTTATATATCATCTATTGTGAATGGGGATCTTTTTAACCAAGAAGATGACAGTTGAGTCTTTGCATAATGTTTGATCACTTATGATCAGTGGTCTGTCAATAAAAATATATGTGGTTCTACCAGACTCTACCTGACTCTACATGACTCTACCAGAGTCTACCAGACTCTACCAGACTCTACCCGACTCTACCCGACTCTACCTGGTCCTTACAGACTCTACCAGACTATACCCGACTCTACCTGGTCCTTACAGACTCTACCAGACTATACCCGACTCTACCTGGTTCTTACAGACTCTACCAGACTATACCCGACTCTACCTGGTTCTACCAGACTCTACTAGACTCTACTAGACTCTACCTGGTTCTACCAGACTCTACCCGGTTCTACCAGACTACCCAGTTCTACCAGATCTGCCAGACTCTACCAGACTCTGCCTGGTTTAACCAAACTCTACCAGACTCTACCTGGTTCTACCCGACTCTACCTGGTTCTACCAGACTCTACCCGACTCTACATGACTCTACCCGACTCTACCTGTTTCTTACAGACTCTACCAGACTATACCCGACTCTACCTGGTTCCTACAGACTCTACCAGAATATACCCGACTCTACCTGGTTCTTACAGACTCTACCAGACTATACCCGACTCTACCTGGTTCTACCAGACTCTACTAGACTCTACTAGACTCTACTAGACTCTACCTGGTTCTACCAGACTCTACCCGGTTCTACCAGACTACCCAGTTCTACCAGATCTGACAGACTCTACCAGACTCTGCCTGGTTTAACCAAACTCTACCAGACTCTACCTGGTTCTACCCGACTCTACCTGGTTCTACCAGACTCTACCCGACTCTACATGACCCTACCAGACTCTACATGACTCTACATGACTCTACCTGGTTCTACCAGACTCCACACAGTTTTACCCGACTCTACCTGGTTCTTACAGACTCTACCAGACTATACCCGACTCTACCTGGTTCTTACAGACTCTACCAGACTATACCCAACTCTACCTGGTTCTTACAGACTCTACCAGACTATACCCGACTCTACCTGGTTCTACCAGACTCTACCAGACTCTACCTGGTTCTACCAAACTATACCTGCTTCTACCAAACTATACCTGCTTCTACCAGACTCTACCTGGTTCTACCAGACTCCACATAGTTCTACCAGACTCTACCTGACTCTACCCGGTTCTACCCAGTTCTACCAGGTTCTACCAGACTCTACCCGGTTCTACCAGACTCTACCCGGTTCTACCAGACTCTACCTGACTCTGCCTGGTTTAACCGAACTCTACCAGACTCTACCAGACTCTACCTGGTTCTACCAGACTCTACCCGGTTCTACCAGACTCTACCCGGTTCTACCAGACTCTACATGACTCTACCAGACTCTACCCGGCTCTACCCGACTCTACCCGACTCTACCTGACTCTACCTGACTCTACATGACTCTACATGACTCTACCCGACTCTACCCGACTCTACCTGGTTCTTACAGACTCTACCCGGTTCTACCTGACTTTACCTGGTTCTCCCTGGTTCTACCAGACTCTACCCGGTTTAACCGAACTCTACCTGACTCTACCTGGTTATCCCTGGTTCTACCCGGTTTAACCGAACTCTACCTGACTCTACCTGGTTCTACCTTTCACACATCTCCACAACTTCCTTATCAGTTGTTATCAACAAAGACATCATTTGTACCATTTTGCACATCCCATTCCCAGCTGGGGGGGGGGGGATAATTGTTTTAAGAACTTAGTAAGGTGGATTACAGATACAATGATATGAATAGGGACTAAATAATTGATATAGTACATGTATGTAATGTACTAACATAGATGATCCCGTCCTTGTGTCGGACCAGGAGGTTCCTGAGGAGCCCGGCCTCGTTGAGGTCTCCCAGTCTGATCATGTCGTCCACTCCGTTAACAGACGTAGGGTGCATGGGCCGGAATCCATCCTCTTTCTTCTTGTTGATCTCATGCTCCTGCAACGATCAATGACACTATCACAATATATCACAATATCAGGAGAAATATTTCATTCTGAGGCCAAAGATTTCACAGACCAAAAAAAACTAAAAAACATCCAGCTCTTCATTTCACTTTAAATAACCCAAAAAATAACCCAAAAATAACCCAATAAATAACTAAATGTCCTCATGAGAAGTTATTTTGTGGTTCAAGACAAAATAGTAAACAGAAACCCCAACAAAAAGAGGACATTACACATAACAATATAGTACAGGTAGGTATTGGACAGGTAACTAGGTACCTTCCAGTAGACAGTTAGGAGGTACAGGTAGGTATTGGACAGGTAACTAGGTACCTTCCAGTAGACAGTTAGGAGATACAGGTAGGTATTGGACAGGTAACTAGGTACCTTCCAGTAGACAGTTAGGAGGTACAGGTAGGTATTGGACAGGTAACTAGGTACCTTCCAGTAGACAGTTAGGAGATACAGGTAGGTATTGGACAAGTAACTAGGTATCTTCCAGTAGACAGTTAGGAGGTACAGGTAGGTATTGGACAGGTAACTAGGTACCTTCCAGTAGACAGTTAGGAGGTACAGGTAGGTATTGGACAGGTAACTAGGTACCTTCCAGTAGACAGTTAGGAGGTACAGGTAGGTATTGGACAGGTAACTAGGTACCTTCCAGTAGACAGTTAGGAGGTACAGGTAGGTATTGGACAGGTAACTAGGTACCTTCCAGTAGACAGTTAGGAGATACAGGTAGGTATTGGACAAGTAACTAGGTATCTTCCAGTAGACAGTTAGGAGGTACAGGTAGGTATTGGACAGGTAACTAGGTACCTTCCAGTAGACAGTTAGGAGGTACAGGTAGGTATTGGACAGGTAACTAGGTACCTTCCAGTAGACAGTTAGGAGGTACAGGTAGGTATTGGACAGGTAACTAGGTACCTTCCAGTAGACAGTTAGGAGGTACAGGTAGGTATTGGACAGGTAACTAGGTACCTTCCAGTAGACAGTTAGGAGATACAGGTAGGTATTGGACAGGTAACTAGGTACCTTCCAGTAGACAGTTAGGAGGTACAGGTAGGTATTGGACAGGTAACTAGGTACCTTCCAGTAGACAGTTAGGAGGTACAGGTAGGTATTGGACAGGTAACTAGGTACCTTCCAGTAGACAGTTAGGAGGTACAGGTAGGTATTGGACAGGTAACTAGGTACCTTCCAGTAGACAGTTAGGAGATACAGGTAGGTATTGGACAGGTAATTAGGTACCTTCCAGTAGACAGTTAGGAGGTACAGGTAGGTATTGGACAGGTAACTAGGTACCTTCCAGTAGACAGTTAGGAGGTACAGGTAGGTATTGGACAGGTAACTAGGTACCTTCCAGTAGACAGTTAGGAGGTACAGGTAGGTATTGGACAGGTAACTAGGTACCTTCCAGTAGACAGTTAGGAGGTACAGGTAGGTATTGGACAGGTAATTAGGTACCTTCCAGTAGACAGTTAGGAGGTACAGGTAGGTATTGGACAGGTAACTAGGTACCTTCCAGTAGACAGTTAGGAGGTACAGGTAGGTATTGGACAGGTAACTAGGTACCTTCCAGTAGACAGTTAGGAGGTACAGGTAGGTATTGGACAGGTAACTAGGTACCTTCCAGTAGACAGTTAGGAGATACAGGTAGGTATTGGACAAGTAACTAGGTACCTTCCAGTAGACAGTTAGGAGGTACAGGTAGGTATTGGACAGGTAACTAGGTACCTTCCAGTAGACAGTTAGGAGGTACAGGTAGGTATTGGACAGGTAACTAGGTATCTTCCAGTAGACAGTTAGGAGGTACAGGTAGGTATTGGACAGGTAACTAGGTACCTTCCAGTAGACAGTTAGGAGATACAGGTAGGTATTGGACAAGTAACTAGGTACCTTCCAGTAGACAGTTAGGAGGTACAGGTAGGTATTGGACAGGTAACTAGGTACCTTCCAGTAGACAGTTAGGAGGTACAGGTAGGTATTGGACAGGTAACTAGGTATCTTCCAGTAGACAGTTAGGAGGTACAGGTAGGTATTGGACAGGTAACTAGGTACCTTCCAGTAGACAGTTAGGAGATACAGGTAGGTATTGGACAAGTAACTAGGTACCTTCCAGTAGACAGTTAGGAGGTACAGGTAGGTATTGGACAGGTAACTAGGTACCTTCCAGTAGACAGTTAGGAGGTACAGGTAGGTATTGGACAGGTAACTAGGTACCTTCCAGTAGACAGTTAGGAGATACAGGTAGGTATTGGACAAGTAACTAGGTACCTTCCAGTAGACAGTTAGGAGGTACAGGTAGGTATTGGACAGGTAACTAGGTACCTTCCAGTAGACAGTTAGGAGGTACAGGTAGGTATTGGACAGGTAACTAGGTACCTTCCAGTAGACAGTTAGGAGGTACAGGTAGGTATTGGACAGGTAACTAGGTACCTTCCAGTAGACAGTTAGGAGGTACAGGTAGGTATTGGACAGGTAATTAGGTACCTTCCAGTAGACAGTTAGGAGGTACAGGTAGGTATTGGACAGGTAACTAGGTACCTTCCAGTAGACAGTTAGGAGGTACAGGTAGGTATTGGACAGGTAACTAGGTACCTTCCAGTAGACAGTTAGGAGGTACAGGTAGGTATTGGACAGGTAACTAGGTACCTTCCAGTAGACAGTTAGGAGGTACAGGTAGGTATTGGACAGGTAACTAGGTACCTTCCAGTAGACAGTTAGGAGGTACAGGTAGGTATTGGACAGGTAACTAGGTACCTTCCAGTAGACAGTTAGGAGGTACAGGTAGGTATTGGACAGGTAACTAGGTACCTTCCAGTAGACAGTTAGGAGGTACAGGTAGGTATTGGACAGGTAATTAGGTACCTTCCAGTAGACAGTTAGGAGGTACAGGTAGGTATTGGACAGGTAACTAGGTACCTTCCAGTAGACAGTTAGGAGGTACAGGTAGGTATTGGACAGGTAACTAGGTACCTACCAGTAGACAGTTAGGAGGTACAGGTAGGTATTGGACAGGTAACTAGGTACCTTCCAGTAGACAGTTAGGAGATACAGGTAGGTATTGGACAAGTAACTAGGTACCTTCCAGTAGACAGTTAGGAGGTACAGGTAGGTATTGGACAGGTAACTAGGTACCTTCCAGTAGACAGTTAGGAGGTACAGGTAGGTATTGGACAGGTAACTAGGTATCTTCCAGTAGACAGTTAGGAGGTACAGGTAGGTATTGGACAGGTAACTAGGTACCTTCCAGTAGACAGTTAGGAGATACAGGTAGGTATTGGACAAGTAACTAGGTACCTTCCAGTAGACAGTTAGGAGGTACAGGTAGGTATTGGACAGGTAACTAGGTACCTTCCAGTAGACAGTTAGGAGGTACAGGTAGGTATTGGACAGGTAACTAGGTATCTTCCAGTAGACAGTTAGGAGGTACAGGTAGGTATTGGACAGGTAACTAGGTACCTTCCAGTAGACAGTTAGGAGATACAGGTAGGTATTGGACAAGTAACTAGGTACCTTCCAGTAGACAGTTAGGAGGTACAGGTAGGTATTGGACAGGTAACTAGGTACCTTCCAGTAGACAGTTAGGAGGTACAGGTAGGTATTGGACAGGTAACTAGGTACCTTCCAGTAGACAGTTAGGAGATACAGGTAGGTATTGGACAAGTAACTAGGTACCTTCCAGTAGACAGTTAGGAGGTACAGGTAGGTATTGGACAGGTAACTAGGTACCTTCCAGTAGACAGTTAGGAGGTACAGGTAGGTATTGGACAGGTAATTAGGTACCTTCCAGTAGACAGTTAGGAGGTACAGGTAGGTATTGGACAGGTAACTAGGTACCTTCCAGTAGACAGTTAGGAGGTACAGGTAGGTATTGGACAGGTAACTAGGTACCTTCCAGTAGACAGTTAGGAGGTACAGGTAGGTATTGGACAGGTAACTAGGTACAGTACCTTCCAGTAGACTGTTAGGAGGTACAGGTAGGTATTGGACAGGTAACTAGGTACAGTACCTTTCCTTCATCATCGAAGAGCTGCAGCTTTCCAGTGTCGGTCAGCTTGACCACAGCTCCGATGGCCACTCCCTGCCCGGAGTCTACCCACACCCATTCACCCTGGGGGGAGGGGGGATGGACATAGTCAATACTAAGAATACTGGACTCCATACTGAGATAAAACTATGGAAAATTCACCTACACAGACATGCTATGAAAGACATTGCTTCAAATCCTTTTGAACTATTCTCCTGAAATAATGTTTAAATTCAGTCTGTGACATATTTTCTGTCAAAGACAATGTTGAGGATAGATCCTGTTACTAATCATACAAGCAATAGGTATCTTACCTTCCTCAAAACCACCATGATTAAAAAATGTCTCGTCTCCAATCTATAGATTTAGAGAGAAAAAAACACAGGTGTGTATGAATCCATATTGTATGGAAAGTGGCCCTGGTCAAACTGTATTGCACTATCCTGGGAATAGTGTGACATTTTGGATACAGACAATATATCAGTGGTATAAAATGGCTGCCATGTCAGCCAAGACCACTCCCTTTTTACAGTAAAACAATATTGACACATTGTGACAGCTGATGGTTAATGCCTTGTGATTCCTGCTCCAATAAATTGAATTTAAGTTTAGGTTTCACTGTCTCATATGAAATCAAATGATTCAACAGAATCTGAATCCCATTTAAATCCCATTAAGAATCAAATCCCATTTAAATCCCATTAAGTTAAGACAATTACGGTTTAAACCACCCACTATAGCAGCCCATGTCTTACCTGTAGAGGTTATATTGCTGTAGAGGTCTATTAGAAAGCTCTCCCTGGTCCTGTAGACAGTTCAGTCCTCAGCCACCGTTCAATTGTCTGTCCTGTCCAGTCCGTCCAAGAGAAATAAAAGAGACAGTACTGTGAACCAGGAAACAGGAGGACAGTGAGCTATGCCAACACAGCACAGCCAGCACCCCTTTATGGCCTGAAGACTTTGATCTCAGACACCCAGCACAGGAAATAATCAGGACAGTTACAGTCAACGCATGGCAGGTAGGTCCAGTGGAGGTAACACCCAGCACAGGTACACTGACGGGAAGGCCTAACCCGAGGAAGGCCTAACCCGAGGAAGGCCTAACCCGAGGAAAGCCTAACCCGAGGAAGGCCTAACCCGAGGAAGGCCTAACCCGAGGAAGGCCTAACCCGAGGAAAGCCTAACCCGAGGAAGGCCTAACCCGAGGAAGGCCTAACCCGAGGAAGGCCTAACCCGAGGAAAGCCTAACCCGAGGAAGGCCTAACCCGAGGAAGGCCTAACCCGAGGAAGGCCTAACCCGAGTTGGCCCACCCTAAGGTCTAAAGGGAAGGGATACCTTATATCAACCAACCCCGTCTCAAACCTTTCTCTTTGTCGCATCACGGTTTCTATTCCAGCATTTGGATAGGTGGTGTCGTCAAACCTCTGTGAATAACAGGAAAGGCATGTAAAAGAGGGCTGTAAAAAGCAGCCTAATAAAATCTGAATTACATTATATTAAAGTGGGATTGCTACACTAAATGCATCATAAACCATGTTGATTAACTGCAGTGCCTTCAGAAAGTATTCATACCCTTTGACTCATTCCACATTTTATTGTGTTACAACCTGAATTAAAGATGGATTAAATAGTTATTTTTTCGACACACAAAATAATGAAAAAGTGAAAATATGTTTTTTTTAGACATTTTTACAAATGTATTTAAAATTAAATACAGTTAGTATTCACACCTTTTAGTCAATACTTTGTAGAAGCACCTTTGGCAACGATTACAGATGTGAGTCTGGGTAATTCTCGAAGAGCTTTCCACACCTGGATTCTGCAACATTTGCCCATCAATCTTTAAAGAAATTCTTCAAGATCTGTCAAATTGGTTGTTGATCATTGCTAGACAACCATTTTCAGGTCTTGCCACAGATTTTCAAGTAGATTTAAGTAAAAAATGTAACTCAGCCACTCAGGAACATTCACTGTCTTCTTGATATGTAACTCCAGTGTAGACCTTGTGTTTCAGGTTATTGTCTTGCTGAAAGGTGAATTAATCTCCCAGTTTAAGTTGGAAAGCAGACTGAACCAGGTTTTACTCCAGGATTTTGCCTGTGCTTAGCTCCATTCAGATGATTTTTATCCTGAAAACTCCCCAGTTCTTAACGGCTACAAGCATACCCATAACATGATGCAGCCACCACAATGCTTGAAAATATTGAGAGTGGTTGCATTGGAATTGCCCCAAACAGAACACTTTGTATAAAGGACAAACAGTGTAGTAATACATAAAATATTTCAACAATAAACACAAATCTAATGAGTAAAAGAATGGAATTAAGAAATGTAGAAATATTAGGAAGAGCAAAGAGGACAAGTACATTAGAGTGTCTAGTTTGAGAAACAGACGCCTCACAAGTCCTCAACTGGCAGCTTCATTAAATAGTACCCGCAAAACACCAGTCTCAACATCAACAGTGAAGAGGCGATTCTGGGATGCTGGCCTTCTAGGCAGAGTTCCTCTGTCCAATCTCAACGTCAACAGTGAAGAGGCGACTCCGGGATGCTGGCCTTCTAGGCAGAGTTCCTCTGTCCAGTGTCTGTGTTCTTTTGCCCATCTTAATCTTTTATTGGCCAGTCTGAGATGTGGCTTTTTCTTTGCAACTCTGCCTAGAAGGCCAGTATCCCGGAGTCGCCTCTTCACTGTTGCCGTTGAGACTGGTGTTTTGGGGGTACTATTTAATGAAGCTGCCAGTTGAGGACTTGTGAGGCGTCTGTTTCTCAAACACTCTAATGTACTTGTCCTCTTGCTCAGTTGTGCACCGGGGCCTCCCACTCTTCTTTCTATTCTGGTTAGAGCCAGTTTGCGCTGTTCTGTGAAGGGAGTAGTACACAGAGTTGTACGAGATCTTCAGTTTCTTGCGAATCCTTTCTCAGAACAAGAATAGACTGACGAGTTCCAGAAGACAGTTCTTTGTTTCTGGCCATTTTGAGCCTTTAATCGAACCCACAAATGCTGATGCTCCAGATACTCAACTAGCCCAAAGGCCAGTTTTATTGCTTCTTTAATCAGAACAACAGTTTTCAGCTGTGCTAACATAATTAGCCTTTTAAAATGATAAACTTGTATTAGCTAACACAAAGTGCCATTGGAACACAGGAGTGATGGTTGCTGATAATGGGTTTCTGTACGCCTATGTAGATATTCCTTTTTTTTTATCAGCCGTTTCCAGCTACAATAGTAATTTACAACATGAACCATGTCTATACTGTATTTCTGGTCAAGTTGATGTTATTTTAATGGACAAAACATTTGCTTTTCTTTCAAAAACATGAACATTTCTAAGTGACCCCAAACTTTTGAACGGTTGTATATGTATATATATTGACCAAATACTTATTTTCCACCACAATTTGCAAATAAATTCATAAAAAATCCTACAATGTGATTTTCTTTTCTCATTTTGTCTGTCATAGTTGAAGTGTACCTATGATGAAAACTACAGGCCTCTCTCGTCTTTTTAAGTGGGAGAACTTGCACAATTGGTGGCTGACGAAATACTTCGTTTTGCCCCACTGTATAAATGTGTGTGATGGGATGTATAGACATTATGGACAGTATATGGATAGAATATGTAGTATATGTGAAGAATATGTGTTTTGACTAGTATGTCGAGTGCATTCAGAAAGTATTCAGACTCTTTGACTTTTTGCACATTTTGTTACGTTACAGCCTTATTCTAAACCTGATTAAATAGTTTTAGCAATCTACACACAATACCCCATAATGACATCACAATACCCCATAATGACATCACAATACCCCATAATGACATCACAATACCCCATAATGACATCACAATACCCCATAATGACATCACAATACCCCATAATGACATCACAATACCCCATAATGACATCACAACACCCCATAATGACATCACAATACCCCATAATGACATCACAATACCCCATAATGACATCACAATACCCCATAATGACATCACAATACCCCATAATGACATCACAATACCCCATAATGACAAAGAGAAAAACATGTCTTTTTTTATTTTTGCAAATGTATTAAAATAAAAATATTGAAATCCCTGATTTATATTTTAAGTATTCAGACGCTTTGGAATGAGACTCGAAATTGAGCTCAGGTAAATCCATGTTTCCATCTATCATCCTTGAGATGTTTCTACAACTTGATTGGAGTCCACCTGTGGTAAATTCACTTGATTGGACATGATTTGAAAAGGCCTGTCTGTACCATTCCAGTATTTTACTTGCTATATTGTATTTACTTTGCCATCTTGGCCTTTTTTGCCTTTACCTCCCTTCTCACCTCATTTGCTCACATTGTATATAGACTTGTTTATACTGCATTATTGACTGTATGTTTGTTTTTACTCCATGTGTAACTCTGTGTCGTTTTATCTGTCGAACTGCTTTGCTTTATCTTGGCCAGGTCGCAATTGTAAATGAGAACTTGTTCTCAACTTGCCTACCTGGTTAAATAAAGGTAAAATAAATAAATAAATAAAATAAGGTCCTACAGTTGACAGTGTATGTCAGAGCAAAAACCAAGTCATGAGGTCGAAATAATTTTCTGTAGAGTTCCGAGACAGGATTGTGTCGAGGCACAGATCTGGGGAAGGGCACCAAAAAATGTTTGCAGAATTGAAGGTCCCCAAGAACAGTGGCATCCATCATTCTTAAATGAAAGAGCTCTAAGGTGCAGGGTTGAGTAACTTGTGGCAGCCAGCTAGTGACAGTGGCTAAGTTCAGGGCGGGCGGTACTGGGCGGGGGCCGGCTAGTGGTGACTATTTAACAGTCTGATGGCCTTGAGATAGAAGCTGTTTTTCCAGTCTCTCAGTCCCAGCTTTGATGCACCTGTACTGACCTCACCTTCTGGATGATAGCGGGGTGAACAGGCAGTGGCACGGGTGGTTGTTGTCCTTGATGGTCTTCTTGGCCTTCCTGTAACATCGGGTGCTGTAGGTGTCCCGGAGAGCAGGTATGCAGGTGTGCCCCCGGTGATACGTTGAGCAGACCGCACCACCCTCTGGAGAGCCCTGCACTTGCGGACGGAGCAGTTGCCGTACCAGGCAGAGATACAGCCCGACAGGATATTGTCAATGGTGCATCTGTAAAAGTTTATGAGGGTCTTAGGGGCAAAGCTCAGGAGGCTGAAGAGGCACTGTTACGCCTTCTTCACCACACTGTCTGTGTGGGTGGACCATTTCAGAGCATCAGAGCGTCAGTGATGTATACGCAGAGTAACTTGAAGATTTCCACCTTCTCCACTGCGGTCCCGTCGATGTGGATAGGGCTGTGCTCCCTCTGCTGTCTCCTGAACTCCACGATCAGCTCCTTTGTTTTGTTGACGTTGAGAGAGGTTATTTTCCAGGCACCACTCCCTCCAGGGCCCTCACCTCCTCCCTGTAGGCCGTCTCGTCGTTGTAGGTAATCAGGCCTACCGCTGTTGTGTCGTCTGTTGTGGCCACAGGGAGTATACATCCTTGTGTGGCCCCTGTGTTGAGGATCAGTGAAGTGTAGGAGTTCAACCTTAACCCCATGGGGGGCGACCCGTCAGGAAGTCCAGGGCCGAGTTGCACAGGGCGCGGTTCAGACCCAAGGCCCCGAGCTAAGTAATGAGCTTGGTACCCTCAAAGCTCATCACTGTTTTTTCTTTGTCACTATTGGGTATTGTGTGTAGTTGATGAGGGGGGGGGGAAATTATTTAATACATTTTAGAATAAGACTAACGTAACAATATGTGGAAAAAGGCAATAATTTCAGAATGCACTGTATGCTCCCAGCTGGCCCTGTTATTCAGGAAAGATTAAGCATCACTCTGCCTCTTCTCCAATCCCAGCTGGCCCTGTTATTCAGGAAAGATTAACCATCACTCTGCCTCTTCTCCAATCCCAGCTGGCCCTGTTATTCAGGAAAGATTAACCATCACTCTGCCTCTTCTCCAATCCCAGCTGGCCCTGTTATTCAGGAAAGACTAACCATCACTCTGCCTCTTCTCCAATCCCAGCTGGCCCTGTTATTCAGGAAAGATTAACCATCACTCTGCCTCTTCTCCAATCCCAGCCGGCCCAGTTATTTAGGAAAGATTAACCATCACTCTGCCTCTTCTCCAATCCCAGCTGGCCCAGTTATTTAGGAAAGATTAACCATCACTCTGCCTCTTCTCCAATCCCAGCTGGCCCAGTTATTTAGGAAAGATTAACCATCACTCTGCCTCTTCTCCAATCCCAGCTGGCCCAGTTATTCAGGAAAGACTAACCATCACTCTGTGTCCTCTCCAGTCCCAGCTGGCCCAGTTATTCAGGAAAGCTTTGTTTTGTCGACATTGAGTGAGAGGTTATTTTCCTGACACCACACTCCCAGGGCCCTCACCTCCTCCCTGTAGGCTGTCTCGTCATTATTGGTCATCGGGCCTACTACTGTAGTGTCGTCTACAAACTTGGTGATTGAGTTGGAGCTGTGCGTGGCCATGCAGTCATGGGTGAACAGGGAGTACAGGAGGGGGCTGGATCTATTGGGGCGGTAAGCAAATTGAAGTGGGTCTAGGGAGTCGGGTAAGGTAGAGGTGATATGACCATTAACTAGCCTCTCAAAGCACTTCATGATGACATAAGGGGGTTCTACTCTTGAGGATACCAGTACAATTTGTTTAAACATAAATGCACTGTAAGCTTTAAAAACAAAACAGCAACAAAGCAGTCATTTTTATTTCAGTATCAAATCATTTCTGGGTAACAATGGGCTCCGGAGTGGCGCAGTGGTCTAAGGCACTCCATCTCAGTCCTAGAGGCATCACTACAGACCCTGGTTCGATTCCAGGCTGAATGACAACTGGCCGTGAATGGGAGTCCCATAGGGCGGCGCAGAATTGGCCCAGCGTCCTCTGGGTTAGGGTTTGGCCCCTGGGTAGGCCATCATTGTAAATAAGAGTTTGTTCTTAACGGACTTGGCTGGTTAAACTAAAAACAATCACCTTACTGTGATTGGTTTAAATTAAACTGGTAAACAAAAACAGCTTCTTAGAGCAATTTCTCAATCAAGAACTTTGCTAGGACTGCCTGTGATTGGTCTGAATGGGGAGAGGAAAAGTGAAAACTAGTTGTTATTGGCAGAGAGGTTTGGAACTCTCTTTCTTATTGGTCTATTAGCTCATTTAACACTTGGTGATGTCACCAGGCAGGTCAAAACTCCATCCCACCAAAACAGGCTGATATAAACAGCTCTTACACGAAAAGGGCATTATCATCATTTTCACCATTTTACAGTATTATTCCAATCTCATAGTGTGGAAATATATATAAAACACAGGAACATCCTGTTTTTGACTGCACTGGGCCTTTACAACTGCAAAGTTCTCTCTGCCTCATGGCAAAATGTGTAGAATTGTAGAAAATGTACTTTTAAAAAAATGGCTAAATTGTATCTATGATGCCAAGAATCGTGCTTTTCAAATGTTCCCCCCCCCCCCCCGGGCCCGAGACTTGGTTCGTCCAGCCATGAACTGCAGACGTAGGAAAAGTAATAGTAGGCTATTGTTTTATATATCTATTTTTTATCTCACGTGAGTTGTGTTCTGCTTATGAGGGGGTCCCTGATGAATTTGCTATCACGAAAAGGTGTCCCAAAGCGTTTCAGAACCCCTGATATAGTCAACTCCACAACATTGGGAACATCCATGGAATAAAACTAGTGTCTTCACAGTACATATAAAACAGAATGACTTGAGAATACCGTTTCCTTGAAGTAGTTTTACTAGAATAACAGAGAACCCCATGTACAATAGCTGAATTTTCAGGCCCAGTGTCTGATCATAGCATCTGAAAAAAGAATCACAACATGTTTTTATGAAGTACAAAACCCCCCAAAATTAGCAAAAAAAATTCAAAAGACAATGGAAAAAAAACGTAAAGTAAAACACTTTCATATTCAACGTCTTATATTTTGAACAGAAATCAGTTCCTGGCATTCTAGTTACACGACAAACACAATACTTCCTTCTAAAACCAAACGCATAATGTACGGTCATCAATCACACCATTAAACATTACCCACTATGCTCGTTAGCCATTTCAAAAACATTACCCACTATGCTAGTCAGCCATTTCAAAACATTACCCACTATGCTCGTTAGCCATTTCAAAAACATTACCCACTATGCTAGTCCGCCATTTCAAAACATTACCCACTATGCTAGTCAGCCATTTCAAAAACATTACCCACTATGCTAGTCAGCCATTTCAAAACATTACCCACTATGCTCGTTAGCCATTTCAAAAACATTACCCACTATGCTCGTCAGCCATTTCAAAACATTACCCACAATGCTCGTCAGCCATTTCAAAACATTACCCACAATGATCGTCAGCCATTTCAAAACATTACCCACAATGCTAGTCAGCCATTTCAAAACATTACCCACTATGCTCGTTAGCCATTTCAAAAACATTACCCACTATGCTAGTCAGCCATTTCAAAACATTACCCACTATGCTCGTTAGTCATTTCAAAAACATTACCCACTATGCTCGTCAGCCATTTCAAAACATTACCCACAATGCTCGTCAGCCATTTCAAAACATTACCCACAATGATCGTCAGCCATTTCAAAACATTACCCACAATGCTAGTCAGACATTTCAATACATTACCCACTATGCTCGTTAGCCATTTCAATACATTACCCACAATGCTCGTCAGCCATTTCAAAACATTACTCACAATGCTCGTCAGCCATTTCAAAACATTACCCACTATGCTAGTCAGCCATTTCAAAACATTACCCACTATGCTCGTCAGCCATTTCAAAACATTACCCACAATGCTCGTCAGCCATTTCAAAACATTACCCACTATGCTAGTCAGCCATTTCAAAACATTACCCACTATGCTCGTCAGCCATTTCAAAACATTACCCACAATGCTCGTCAGCCATTTCAAAACATTACCCACTATGCTAGTCAGCCATTTCAAAACATTACCCACTATGCTCGTTAGTCATTTCAAAAACATTACCCACTATGCTCGTCAGCCATTTCAAAACATTACCCACAATGCTCGTCAGCCATTTCAAAACATTACCCACAATGATCGTCAGCCATTTCAAAACATTACCCACAATGCTAGTCAGACATTTCAATACATTACCCACTATGCTCGTTAGCCATTTCAATACATTACCCACAATGCTCGTCAGCCATTTCAAAACATTACCCACAATGCTCGTCAGCCATTTCAAAACATTACCCACTATGCTAGTCAGCCATTTCAAAACATTACCCACTATGCTAGTCAGCCATTTCAAAACATTACCCACAATGCTCGTCAGCCATTTCAAAACATTACCCACTATGCTAGTCAGCCATTTCAAAACATTACCCACTATGCTCGTCAGCCATTTCAAAACATTACCCACAATGCTCGTCAGCCATTTCAAAACATTACCCACTATGCTAGTCAGCCATTTCAAAACATTACCCACAATGCTCATCAGCCATTTCAAAACATTACCCACAATGCTAGTCAGACATTTCAAAACATTACCCACAATGCTCGTCAGCCATTTCAAAACATTACCCACAATGCTCGTCAGACATTTCAAAACATTACCCACAATGCTCGTCAGCCATTTCAAAACATTACCCACAATGCTAGTCAGCCATTTCAATACATTACCCACTATGCTCATTAGCCATTTCAATACATTACCCACAATGCTCGTCAGCCATTTCAAAACATCTCTGCATGTAAATCTCTCTATTATACAGACTGTCTCATTCATTATCAATTAAATATCTGAAAACAATAAACACTCCGCCAATATTTTCATCATCGTTAAAGTTCTGCACATACAGTACAATTAAGTCTGTTGAGGGTGCCCCATCTTCCAATATAAGAAATATACAAAATATTGAAACAAAAATGGGCATTTGGCACCACATTGTTTATCACACAGGTAAGACAATATAAATGCTGAAAATGGAAACAAAACAGGAAGTTGTAAATAAATATAGCATATTTTAAAGATGAGTCATAAAGATTTGATTTCTGCCAGTAGTTGTGAAAGTAACGCCCCAAAGCGAGACATTGTTGAAACAAAGTCATCTACTACATACGATGTGTTACAGACTTGTTTTTCCCCCCTTTCATATGATGATGTTACCAATTCGTACAACGTGTTTGAAGTTTGTAAGTGCTTAAGGTTCTGTTCAACCTCTGCTTTTTTTTTGACAAGAAGTAACTTGATACCAAAATAAACTGTAAAATAGGAGAACCGATAGACCTGAGCTCTGTAAAAAAAAAAGTTCAACAAAAAAAGAAGGGGCCCTTCAGGCAGTGGTGTCTTCCAAATGGCATCCTATTCCCTACGTAGTGCACTACTTTTGTTCAGGACACATAGGGCTCTAGTCAAAAGTAGTGCACTACATAGGGTATAGGGTTCCATAGGGCTCTAGTCAATAGTAGTGCACTATATAGGGAATAGGGTCCCATAGTGCTCTGGTCTAAAGTAGTGTGTGTATAGGGAATAGGGATCCATAGTGCTCTGGTCTAAAGTAGTGTGTGTATAGGGAATATGGTTCCATAGTGCTCTGGTCTAAAGTAGTGCACTATATATAGGGAATAGGGTTCCATAGGGCTCTAGTCAAAAGTAGTGCACTATATATAGGGAATAGGGTTCCATAGGGCTCTGGTCAAAAGTAGTGCACTATATATAGGGAATAGGGTTCCATAGGGCTCTGGTCTAAAGTAGTGCACTATATATAGGGAATAGGGTTCCATAGGGCTCTGGTCTAAAGTAGTGCACTACGTAGGGTATAGGGTTCCATAGGGCTCTAGTCAATAGTAGTGCACTATATAGGGTTCCATAGGGCTCTGGTCTAAAGTAGTGCACTACGTAGGGTTATAGGGTTCCATAGGGCTCTAGTCAATAGTAGTGCACTATATAGGGTTCCATAGGGCTCTAGTCAATAGTAGTGCACTATATAGGGTTCCATAGGGCTCTAGTCTAAAGTAGTGCACTATATAGGGAATAGGGTGCCATTTGGAAGACAGAGTGTTGAGTCTTCTTCAGTGAGAACATATTCCTAGAGGGATTCCCTCCAGACAGTGAGCTCTGACTGAAGCAACAGGAGGGTTCTAGTTATTATGTTGTCCACCCAGCTTCTGTGCTCAGACAGAGATAAGAGGGTGTGGGTGAGTAGCTGTCATAGTACCAACAGTTCCACCTCTAGCTCCCAGCAGCTCTTCCACCCTGTCCTCCCGTTCGGGCAGGGCAGAGGTGGGTCGTGTTCATTAGGCACGTAAGCAGCAACAACAAAACAAACACAAAACAGGGAGGGAATACCCCCTTGACTTATCCACTGAGAAACGTTTACATTTTCTTCTTCCGTTGCAAAACCGTTTTAAAACACATCGCTGTAACCAACAGATCCATGACGTTGGTGACGGAACAGGAAGCCCAGGCTAGGTCCGATCCTTACGTTTCAGTTTGTTCGACTTTTTGACAGCTCCGTTCTGGTTGAGCAGCTTCAGGACCTTGTCTTTGTGGTCCAGAACCTTCATCATAGTGTCCCGGGCCTCTGTAACCTGGTCCATCACTAGCTTACAGCGCTGCATGTTACCCTGCACACAGAACCAACATTCATGACAACACTGTAGAAGTATCACAAGTATCACACTATTGAGTATAAAAACAAATCGATGCACTGAAATTGTCTGGACTCCCCACCCCCAACTGTGACTGAATAAACTTGTGACTTTTGTGTAATATGTGAGACCTGTCAAAAGGATTTCCTCTTGAAGGACAATAACATGTCATCAAGTGCTCAACCAATCAATCAACCACTTAATCAATCAATCCACGTACCTGTATGAGTTAACCTATAATGATGATGTGGTTAAGAAAGAGTGTTTTGAATACTGATGTTAACCTTTCTGGTTATAACCTTTTTCGGCAAGACAGATCTTCCAAAGGTGGGAGAGTGACAATCTTTACCAAGGATCACCTTCAGTGCTAGGTTGTCTCCACCAAGTCTGTCCCCAAACAATTGGATTTGTTGGTTTTAAGCATTAAACTTCCAAATAGCACTTTTTATTTTTTTATTTTACCTTTATTTTACTAGGCAAGTCAGTTAAGAACAAATTCTTATTTTCAATGACGACCTAGGAACAGTGGGTTAACTGCCTGTTCAGGGGCAGAAGGACAGATTTGTACCTTGTCAGCTCGGGGGTTTGAACTTGCAACCTTCCGGTTACTAGTCCAACGCTCTAACCACTAGGCTACCCTCTAGGCTACCTCGTCCTCCATCAGCACCGGCCTGTACCCTACCTGCCCTAAGCTCTCTCCTGGCCCCTTACACTACGTCTGAATCTGTCCTGCTTGGTGACCTAAACTGGGACATGTTTAAAACCACCCTACCAAGTCCTAAAGCAATGGGACTCCCTAAATCTTTCTCAGATTATTACCAATCCCACAAGGTATGACTCCAAACACCCAGAAAAGGCTAAACCCCCTTGTTGTTATCCTCACAAATAATCCTGATAGGTATCAGAGACAAGGTCCTTCATGACCTGGCCTCTGTAAATTAGTATAGAATAAGGTTGATCCCCTTTGTTGAAGACGCTTGGACCTTTTATTTTGACTGTTAACAAACACACCCCATAAAGAAAATGGGAATTTTTCCACCTCAAGAATTGCATTTGGCGAAAGGCTCGGGACACACATACTCAGGCTGACTGGCTCTCGTTCAGGCAAATGAGAAATAAGTGTACTCAGGCTATCTGGAAGGCCAAAGTTAGTTACTTTAAGTAGCAGTTCTCTCTCTGTGGGTCTAACCTCAAAAAGTTCTGGAAAACGGTTAAAGACCTGTAGAATAAGGCCTCCTCCTCACAGCTGCCCATGTCCCTTAAAGTTGATGATGTGGTTGTTACTGACAAGGAGCACATGGCTGAGCTCTTTAAATCATCTATCTATCCCAGAACTTTTGAGATATTTTGTAGCGACGTTGCGTAAGTTGGAAGCGGTGTTTTTCTGGATCAAACGCGCCAAATAAATGGACATTTTGGATATATATCGACGGAATTAATCGAACAAAAGGACCATTTGTGATGTTTATGGGACATATTGGAGTGCCAACAAAAGAAGCTTGTCAAAGGTAAGGCATGATTTATATTTTATTTCTGCGTTTTGTGTCGCGCCTGCAGAGTTGAAATATGCTACTCTCTCATTGTTTACTGTTATGCTATCATCAGATAATAGCATCTTATGCTTTCGCCGAAAAAAGCCTTTTTGAAATCTGACATGTTGGCTGTATTCACAACGAGTGTAGCTTTAATTTGCCATCTTGCATGTGTGATTTAATGAAAGTTAGATATTTATAGAAATGTATTTTCCCTGGCTATTGGCCATGTGTCCCGCCTAGCCCAGAGAGGTTAAAGGGGGAGTTCAAGCTGATCCTAACCGTTATAGGCCAATTTCTATTTTGCCCTGTTTATCAAAAGTGATGGAAAAACTTGTCAATAATCAACTGGTTTTCTCTATAGTATTCTCTCTGGTATGCAATCTGGTTACCTCTCAGGTTATGGCGGTGTCCCTGCAACCTTAAAAAGGTCCTCAATGATGTCACCATCGCCCTTGATTCTAAGCAATGCTGTGCTGCTATTTTTATTGACTTGGCCAAAGCTTTTGATACGGTAGACCATTCCATTCTTGTGGGCTGGCTAAGGAGTATTGGTGTCTCTGAGGGGTCTTTGGTCTGGTTTGCTAACTACCTCTCTCAAAGAGTGCAGTGTATAAAGTCAGAACATCTGCTGTCTCAGCCACTGCCTGTCACTAAGGGAGTACCCCAAGGCTTGATCCTAAGTCCCACACTCTCCTCAATTTACATCAACAACATAGCTCAGGCAGTAGGAAGCTCTCATCCATTTATATGCAGATGATACAGTCTTATACTCGGCTGGCCCTTTCCCGGATTTAAACTCTGTACAACAAGCTTTCTCTGCCCTTAACCTTGTTCTGAACACCTCCAAAACAAAGATGTGGTTTGGTAAGAAGAATGCCCCTCTTCCCACAGGTGTGATTACTACCTCTGAGGGTTTAGAGCTTGAGGTAGTCACCTCATACAAGTACTTGGGAGTATGGCTAGACGGTACACTGTCCTTCTCTCAGCACATATCAAAGCTGCAGGCTAAAGTTAAATCTAGACTTGGTTTCCTCTATCGTAATCGCTCCTCTTTCACCCCAGCTGCCAAACTAACCCTGATTCATATGACCATCCTACCCATGCTAGATTACAGAGAAGTAATTTATAGATCGGCAGGTAAGGGTGCTCTCATTCGGCCATCAGATTTGCCACCAATGCTCCTTATAAGACACATCACTGCACTCTATACTCCTCTGTAAACTGGTCATCTCTGTATACCCGTCACGAGACCCACTGGTTGATGTTTATTTATAAAACCCTCTTAGGCCTCACACCCCCCTATCTGAGATATCTACTGCAGCCCTCATCCTCCATATACAACACCAGTTCTGCCAGTCACATTCTGTTAAAGGTCCCCAAAGCACACACATCCCTGGGTCGCTCCTCTTTTCAGTTCGCTGCAGCTAGCGACTGGAACAATCTGCAACAATCATTCAAACTAGACAGTTTTATCTCAAGCTCTTCATTCAAAGACTCAATCATGGACACTCTTACTGACAGTTGTGGCTGCTTTGTGTGATGTATTGTTGTCTCTACCTTCTTGCCCTTTGTGCTGTTGTCTGTGCCCAATAATGTTTGTACCATGTTGTGTTGCTACCATGGTGTGTTGCTATGTTGTGTTGCTACCATGCTGTGTTGCTACCATGCTGTGTTGCTACCATGCTGTGTTGCTACCATGCTGTGCTGCTACCATGCTGTGTTGCTACCATGCTGTGTTGTCATGTTGTCTTGCTACCATGTTGTGCTGCTACCATGCTGTGCTGCTACCATGCTGTGTTGCTACCATGCTGTGTTGCCATGTTGCTGTCTTTGGTCTCTCTTTATGTAGTGCTGTCTCTCTTGTCACGATGTGTGTTTTGACCTTCATTTTTATTTTAAATTCCAGCCCCCGTCCACGCAAGACGCCCTTTGCCTTTTGATAGGCCGTCATTGTAAATAAGAAGTTGTTCTTAACTGACTTGACTAAATAAAGTGTAAATAAAAAATACATGTACATGTTTACTGTTTACTGTTTACTGTCCCCACAAACCTGTATGAGCTCGTTAATGCGGTGCAGCTCGTCGTCGACCCCGGCCCTCTTCTTAGGGATTAGCCCCTCCTGAAGGGAAGTCAGTCTGCTATACACATCATGCTCCAGGTTTGACTAGGGGTCAGAGGTTAGAGGTCAGAGATCAGCCTGGAGGGATGTCAGTCTCCTATATATACACGTGTAAATTAATTATTTATAAATCATTCAATGTGATTTTCTGGATGTTGTTTTAGATTCCGTCTCTCACAGTTGAAGTGTACCTATGATAAAAATTACAGACCTCTACATGCTTTGTAAGTAGGAAAACCTGCAGTGTATCAAATACTTGTTCATATATATATATATATATATACACACACACACACACTGAACAAAAATATAAACGCAACATGTAAAGTGTTGGTCCCATGTTTCATGAGCCGGAAAAAAAATCCCAGAAATGTTCCGTACGCACAATAAGCTCATCTCTCTAAAATGTTGTGCACACATTTGTTTACATCCCTGTTAGTGAACATTTCTCCTTTGCCGAGACAATCCATCCACCTGACAGGTATTCCATATCAAGAAGCTGATTAAACAGCATGATCATTACACAGGTGCACCTTGTGCTGGGAACAATAAAAGGCCACTTTAAAATGTGCAGTTTTGTCACACAACACAATGCCACAGATGTCTCAAGTTTTGAGGGAACGTACAATTGGCATGCTGACTGCAGGAATGTCCACCAGAGCTGTTGCCAGAGAATTGAATGTTCATTTCTCTACCATGAACTGCCTACAACGTCGTTTTAGAGAATTTGGCAGAAGGTCCAACCAACCTCACAACCGCAGACCACGTGTATGGTGTTGTGTGGGAGAGCGGTTTGCTGATGTCAGCGTTGTGAACAGAGTGCCCCATGGTGGAGGTGGGGTTATGGTATGGACAGGCATAAGCTACGGTCAAACGAATACAATTGCATTTTCTCAACGGCAATTTAAATGCACAGAATTATTGTTTATTTAACATATATTTAACTAGGCAAGTCAGTTAAGAACAAATTCTTATTTTCAATGACGGCCTAGGAACAGTGGGTTGCCTTGTTCAGGGGCAGAACGACAGATTTTTACCTTGTCAGCTCGGGGATTCGATATAGCAACCTTTCAGTTATTGGCCCATCGCTCTAACCACCTGCCGCCCCGAGATACACCGTGACGAGATCCTGAGGCAGAGATGCATATCTGTATTCCCAGTCACGTGAAATCCATAGATGAGGACCAGATTCATTTATAAAAAATATATATATTTTCTCATATAAACTGTAACTCACTAAAATCTTTGAAATTGTTGCATGTTGCGTTTTATATTTTTGTTCAGTCTACATCATGCTCCAGGTTCGACTAGGGGTCAGAGGTTACAGATCGGCCTGGAGGGACGTCAGTATGCTATATACATCATGCTCTAGTTTCGACTAGGGGTCAGAACAGGGTTAGAGGTCAGGGCTTAAGGGTTTCAACCAGACATTCAAGGAACATTGACATAAGTACGGCATAATACAAGCTCCAAAATACGAAATACACATTTCACTATTTTTTCACTAATTAAAACGTCACTTAAAAATGTCCTCTGGTGGCTGAAAAATGAGAACTGAGAGATGTATCGCCAACGACGACACTCACCAACTGCATGAGCTGAGCAACACACAAGTGCATCTTCCATCCCTGAGCTCGCCGTGCTACTCCTCTCTGATTGGCCACTTCCTGTAACGACTCCTTCTCCTCTGTAGGAACAGACACGTAACAGAAGACATGACCAAGCTGACCCCGTTTTTACGAAGGCTTCGTAAACACGACATAACTACATGACCTTTAACCGTACGTCATGGTTTAGAAATGTGACATAACCTTGTGCTTTATAAAAGGGTGACATAAGCACTACTTAAATAAAAGACCTTATAAATCATATTAAATGGAGGCTTCACAAAGCATTTATAACCCATCATGCATCTTGATAGGGCGTTGAAACGCCAGGAAAGAGGGTTCAATTCCCAGGACCACCCATATACGTAAAAATGGATTCACACATGACCAAGTCGCTTTGGATAAAACAGTACGCTGAATTGAATATAATTATATTAAAATCTAAAACATTTCTAGGATGGTCAAACTTCTTTCCCTCCTGGGTGAATAGTCCATGTTAATCCTGACCTCAACTTCCCCCCGACAATGCTGTGCTGCAGGATAACTCTAAAGCGCAGTCGTGCACAGCAACAAACAAAAAACCTGTTGTTATTTCATTTTAAAAGCTGTTTTTTCTTCATTGAGAGTGACTGGCATTGTGGCCGCCAATGGAACGGTCCAGCAGTACTATTACTCAGAACCTCATATGAAATGACAGAATATATACATTCTACTGAGCCTACTGAGTATTCCCTTACAATACTTCTACTGCAGCACACCCTGTAGGCTGCTCTGAGAGGTGTGTTCTGAACCCAGATGATTTGGAGCGGTCCTACAGTACCCTGAGACTACTGCACCAGGTATTCCTCTTCTGTTCCCATGCTGGACACCAGAGCTTGATTACAACCTGTTACAATGTTGCCAACATGGCTGATCTTTCAGCAGGGGGAGTGGACGTGTTAAAGACCTGACTGGGTCCAGCGCCGTGTGGTATAGATAGTTAAAGACCTGACTGGGTCCAGCACCGTGTGGTATAGATAGTTAAAGACCTGACTGGGTCCAGCACCGTGTGGTATAGATAGTTAAAGACCTGACTGGGTCCAGCACCGTGTGGTATAGATAGTTAAAGACCTGACTGGGTCCAGCACCGTGTGGTATAGATAGTTAAAGACCTGACTGGGTCCAGCACCGTGTGGTATAGATAGTTAAAGACCTGACTGGGTCCAGCACCGTGTGGTATAGATAGTTAAAGACCTGACTGGGTCCAGCACCGTGTGGTATAGATAGTTAAAGACCTGACTGGGTCCAGCACCGTGTGGTATAGATAGTTAAAGACCTGACTGGGTCCAGCACCGTGTGGTATAGATAGTTGAAGACCTGACTGGGTCCAGCACCGTGTGGTATAGATAGTTAAAGACCTGACTGGGTCCAGCACCGTGTGGTATAGATAGTTAAAGACCTGACTGGGTCCAGCACCGTGTGGTATAGATAGTTAAAGACCTGACTGGGTCCAGCACCGTGTGGTATAGATAGTTAAAGACCTGACTGGGTCCAGCACCGTGTGGTATAGATAGTTGAAGACCTGACTGGGTCCAGCACCGTGTGGTATAGATAGTTGAAGACCTGACTGGGTCCAGCACCGTGTGGTATAGATAGTTAAAGACCTGACTGGGTCCAGCACCGTGTGGTATAGATAGTTAAATACCTGACTGGGTCCAGCACCGTGTGGTATAGATAGTTGAAGACCTGACTGGGTCCAGCACCGTGTGGTATAGATAGTTGAAGACCTGACTGGGTCCAGCACCGTGTGGTATAGATAGTTAAAGACCTGACTGGGTCCAGCACCGTGTGGTATAGATAGTTGAAGACCTGACTGGGTCCAGCACCGTGTGGTATAGATAGTTGAAGACCTGACTGGGTCCAGCACCGTGTGGTATAGATAGTTAAAGACCTGACTGGGTCCAGCACCGTGTGGTATAGATAGTTAAAGACCTGACTGGGTCCAGCACCGTGTGGTATAGATAGTTAAAGACCTGACTGGGTCCAGCACCGTGTGGTATAGATAGTTAAAGACCTGACTGGGTCCAGCACCGTGTGGTATAGATAGTTAAAGACCTGACTGGGTCCAGCACCGTGTGGTATAGATAGTTGAAGACCTGACTGGGTCCAGCACCGTGTGGTATAGATAGTTGAAGACCTGACTGGGTCCAGCACCGTGTGGTATAGATAGTTAAAGACCTGACTGGGTCCAGCACCGTGTGGTATAGATAGTTAAAGACCTGACTGGGTCCAGCACCGTGTGGTATAGATAGTTGAAGACCTGACTGGGTCCAGCACCGTGTGGTATAGATAGTTGAAGACCTGACTGGGTCCAGCACCGTGTGGTATAGATAGTTAAAGACCTGACTGGGTCCAGCACCGTGTGGTATAGATAGTTGAAGACCTGACTGGGTCCAGCACCGTGTGGTATAGATAGTTGAAGACCTGACTGGGTCCAGCGCCGTGTGGTATAGATAGTTAAAGACCTGACTGGGTCCAGCACCGTGTGGTATAGATAGTTGAAGACCTGACTGGGTCCAGCACCGTGTGGTATAGATAGTTAAAGACCTGACTGGGTCCAAGTATGGTGTGTTTGTGTAGTGAGGAACATGTAACCTTGTTTTCAGAAAAAAAGCCACTTTCAATTTCTTTAGGTTGGGGGCTTTCATCAAGGTGTTTCTATAGGTTGGGGGCTTTCATCAAGGTGTTTCTTTAGGTTGGGGGCTTTCATCAAGGTAAGCGTTTTAGGTTGGGGGCTTTCATCAAGTTGTTTCTTTAGGTTGGGGGCTTTCATCAAGGTAAGCGTTTTAGGTTGGGGGCTTTCATCAAGGTGTTTCTTTAGATTGGGGGCTTTCATCACAGTGTTTCTTTAGGTTGGGGGCTTTCATCAAGGTGTTTCTTTAGGTTGGGGGCTTTCATCAAGGTGTTTCTTTAGGTTGGGGGCTTTCATCAAGGTGTTTCTGCACCTGGCTCCCACTAACATACCCCGTTCAAAGACACTTCCATCTCGAGGCTTAAAAATCCTTCTTTAACCCGTCTCCTCCCCTTCATCTACACTGATTGAAGTAGATTTAATAAGTTACATCAATAGGCGATCATAGCTTTCACCTGGTCAGCCTATGTCGTGTTTTGTAATACTCAGTGTATAAGCCTGGAATATCAACCAATCAGAAGTGGCCTTAGTGGGAGTAACCATAGAATTGTATAGGAGTGGCCTTTACTGAGTAAAGGATTTGTCAGGCACTAGTTAACACAGTCAAAAAGTCTGAATCTTTGCTAAACTCTTGCGCATTTCCACAAAATGTTAATTTACACGTAACCGTAACTAATAAAGGCCAGGTTTCATGTGTTGGGTCCATCAGACCTTCCGCACACTTGGGTGGAAGTGTCTGGGAACGAGAGGAGCTGTAATGTGACTAACATCACTTTACGTTAAAGAGTGTGCCGTCCTTCAGCACAACACCTCACCCTTTATAAAGCATGACATGTTAGATGTTAGAGTCACTCAGAGAGAGAGAGAGAGAGAGAGAGAGAGAGAGGTATGTTAGACTCTTAAAGAGTGTGCCGTCCTTCAGCACAACACCTCACCCTTTATAAAGCACACGATTATATCACAGTTGACATAGTGGGTTACGTCACATTTGACATTGGTGATCGCATCACGCAGTTATGCCACATTTATGAACCCTTTATAAAGCATGACAAACGGTTACGGGTGCTTTGTAACACATTTATGTAGTGCTTATGAAGGCATTATGAAGCCTTTATAAGCTGAACGTCATTTAAAGCAGGACCTAAAAGCTTATACATGCTTATAAACAACTTATCCTCTGACATAGACAACCAGAGTTCTAAATCAGTAATGAAAATAACTTAATAGTAACATACTTAGAGCGACATAATATTAGAAGCCTCATAATAACACATTATAAAGGCTCACACATGCTTATAACACCTTATATGCATTCCAGAACATATTTAATAAAATACACTGTGTCTGCTAGCCAGAACCTCTTCATAAAATGTAGAAAAAAGGACGTTCTGAGAAATGAACTATTGTTCAGCGTTCTGATTGGACCAATACTGACCTTTGATCCGGATGTCGCTGTACCTCTGGAAGTGGTGATAGGCTGCCTTCCAGGGGTTCCTATAGTGACGCAGCAGAGTGACAGGTGTGCGCGGCCTGACAGGAACGTAACGAACCCCTTCCTCATCTGAGACAGATCACAGCAAAGCACTAGTATCAGAATTGATACAACTTAGAATTTCACTTGACTTCCTGATTTGACTGAACTGAAATGGAATTGACCCCACTGTGGTGAGTGCAACTGTGCATGGTTTAGTGGTATCCACCCACCCACATACTCTCTGGGAGGGGACTCTCTCCTCTTAGCCCTGCTGCCCAGGGGCCTGTGGCCCATAGCCCTGTCCTCATCTGTACTGTTGGTCTCCACCATTTCAGTCTCTTCTGTGGAAATGACGTGCTGCTGCTTGCGGGGCTTCTTCCTGGGGGAGGCACCAGGAACCAGGTCCCCTGAGGAGGGGGTTCTGTGGGGGGACCCGGCCTGGAGGGGCTGGGTGATGAGGCCTGAGTTTGCCGAGGGCTGGGGCACTGAGGAGAGGAGAGGAGAGGGGGGACAGACATGTAAATCACAGTACAGGCATGTCCAACCAGTTTTATTTCATTGTTTAAGAAAGATAGATGGGACTGGGGAGCTTTCACAATGAATCTTTCCTGGAATCCTCACATTAAGCTTTGGCGATGTCTAGAATGACACATCGTCCAGTCATTGATATTTTTATTTATTTATTTTATTTTTTATTTCACCTTTATTTAACCAGGTAGGCAAGTTGAGAACAAGTTCTCATTTACAATTGCGATCTGGCCAAGATAAAGCAAAGCAGTTCGACACATACAACAACACAGAGTTACACATGGAGTAAAAACAAACATACAGTCAATAATACAGTATAAACAAGTCTATATACAATGTGAGCAAATGAGGTGAGAAGGGAGGTAAAGGCAAAAAGGCCATGGTGGCAAAGTAAATACAATATAGCAAGTAAAACACTGGAATGGTAGATTTGCAATGGAAGAATGTGCAAAGTAGAAATAAAAATAATGGGGTGCAAAGGAGCAAAATAAATAAATAAATAATATATATATAATATTAGATAGCATTGTGTATTTTTGTTTTCTTAGAGAGGGGGGGGGGGGGGGGAGAATTTAATATGCAGTATAATTTGGTGCATAATGTCATTCTAATTTCAAATTGTTACAAAAGCCAAAAACAATCTCATTAAATAAATGTTCAAAACAGTGTTAGGCCTAGATATTTTTTTTGTCAATAGTGCAGAATGATTTTCACATTGGTAGGGCTGTTTCTCTTGTCCATAAAAATACTCAAGATATCAGTTATATTAGCCTTTTATAAACTGATATTATAGCCATATCAAGTGTAGGCTATTGTTATTTCATCTTGATAATCTGGGTAAACACAGACGTATAGCCTGCCTTAGTAACTATAGTAACTATAGTACAACCTGTCTTAGTAACTATAGTAACTATAGTGCAGCCTGCCTTAGTAACTATAGTAACTATAGTACAGCCTGCCTTAGTAACTATAGTAACTATAGTACAGCCTGCCTTAGTAACTATAGTAACTATAGTACAGCCTGCCTTAGTAACTATAGTGCAGCCTGCCTTAGTAACTATAGTGCAGCCTGCCTTAGTAAGTATAGTAACTATAGTACAACCTGTCTTAGTAACTATAGTACAGCCTGCCTTAGTAACTATAGTGCAGCCTGCCTTAGTAACTATAGTGCAGCCTGCCTTAGTAACTATAGTGCAGCCTGCCTTAGTAACTATAGTGCAGCCTGCCTTAGTAACTATAGTAACTATAGTGCAGCCTGCCTTAGTAACTATAGTGCAGCCTGCCTTAGTAACTATAGTAACTATAGTGCAGCCTGCCTTAGTAACTATAGTGCAGCCTGCCTTAGTAAGTATAGTGCAGCCTGCCTTAGTAACTATAGTGCAGCCTGCCTTAGTAACTATAGTAACTATAGTGCAGCCTGCCTTAGTAACTATAGTGCAGCCTGCCTTAGTAACTATAGTGCAGCCTGCCTTAGTAACTATAGTAACTATAGTGCAGCCTGCCTTAGTAACTATAGTGCAGCCTGCCTTAGTAACTATAGTGCAGCCTGCCTTAGTAACTATAGTGCAGCCTGCCTTAGTAACTATAGTGCAGCCTGCCTTAGTAACTATAGTGCAGCCTGCCTTAGTAACTATAGTGCAGCCTGCCTTAGTAACTATAGTAACTATAGTGCAGCCTGCCTTAGTAACTATAGTGCAGCCTGCCTTAGTAACTATAGTGCAGCCTGCCTTAGTAACTATAGTGCAGCCTGCCTTAGTAACTATAGTGCAGCCTGCCTTAGTAACTATAGTGCAGCCTGCCTTAGTAACTATAGTGCAGCCTGCCTTAGTAACTATAGTGCAGCCTGCCTTAGCAACTATAGTGCAGCCTGCCTTAGCAACTATAGTGCAGCCTGCCTTAGCAACTATAGTGCAGCCTGCCTTAGTAACTATAGTGCAGCATGCCTTAGTAACTATAGTGCAGCCTGCCTTAGCAACTATAGTGCAGCCTGCCTTAGTAACTATAGTGCAGTCTGCCTTAGTAACTATAGTGCAGCCTGCCTTAGTAACTATAGTAACTATAGTGCAGCCTGCCTTAGTAACTATAGTACAGCCTGCCTTAGTAACTATAGTACAGTCTGCCTTAGTAACTATAGTACAGCCTGTCTTAGTAACTATAGTAACTATAGTGCAGCCTGCCTTAGTAACTATAGTGCAGCCTGCCTTAGTAACTATAGTACAGCCTGTCTTAGTAACTATAGTAACTATAGTGCAGCCTGCCTTGGTAACTATAGTACAACCTGCCTTAGTAACTATAGTACAGCCTGCCTTAGTAACTATAGTAACTATAGTGCAGCCTGCCTTAGTAACTATAGTGCAGCCTGCCTTAGTAACTATAGTACAGTCTGCCTTAGTAACTATAGTACAGCCTGTCTTAGTAACTATAGTAACTATAGTGCAGCCTGCCTTAGTAACTATAGTGCAGCCTGCCTTAGTAAGTATAGTAACTATAGTACAACCTGTCTTAGTAACTATAGTACAGCCTGCCTTAGTAACTATAGTGCAGCCTGCCTTAGTAACTATAGTGCAGCCTGCCTTAGTAACTATAGTGCAGCCTGCCTTAGTAACTATAGTGCAGCCTGCCTTAGTAACTATAGTAACTATAGTGCAGCCTGCCTTAGTAACTATAGTGCAGCCTGCCTTAGTAACTATAGTAACTATAGTGCAGCCTGCCTTAGTAACTATAGTGCAGCCTGCCTTAGTAAGTATAGTGCAGCCTGCCTTAGTAAGTATAGTGCAGCCTGCCTTAGTAACTATAGTGCAGCCTGCCTTAGTAACTATAGTAACTATAGTGCAGCCTGCCTTAGTAACTATAGTGCAGCCTGCCTTAGTAACTATAGTGCAGCCTGCCTTAGTAACTATAGTAACTATAGTGCAGCCTGCCTTAGTAACTATAGTGCAGCCTGCCTTAGTAACTATAGTGCAGCCTGCCTTAGTAACTATAGTGCAGCCTGCCTTAGTAACTATAGTGCAGCCTGCCTTAGTAACTATAGTGCAGCCTGCCTTAGTAACTATAGTGCAGCCTGCCTTAGCAACTATAGTGCAGCCTGCCTTAGTAACTATAGTGCAGCATGCCTTAGTAACTATAGTGCAGCCTGCCTTAGCAACTATAGTGCAGCCTGCCTTAGTAACTATAGTGCAGTCTGCCTTAGTAACTATAGTGCAGCCTGCCTTAGTAACTATAGTAACTATAGTGCAGCCTGCCTTAGTAACTATAGTACAGCCTGCCTTAGTAACTATAGTACAGTCTGCCTTAGTAACTATAGTACAGCCTGTCTTAGTAACTATAGTAACTATAGTGCAGCCTGCCTTAGTAACTATAGTGCAGCCTGCCTTAGTAACTATAGTACAGCCTGTCTTAGTAACTATAGTAACTATAGTGCAGCCTGCCTTAGTAACTATAGTACAACCTGCCTTAGTAACTATAGTACAGCCTGCCTTAGTAACTATAGTAACTATAGTGCAGCCTGCCTTAGTAACTATAGTGCAGCCTGCCTTAGTAACTATAGTACAGTCTGCCTTAGTAACTATAGTACAGCCTGTCTTAGTAACTATAGTAACTATAGTGCAGCCTGCCTTAGTAACTATAGTACAACCTGCCTTAGTAACTATAGTGCAGCCTGCCTTAGTAACTATAGTAACTATAGTGCAGCCTGCCTTAGTAACTATAGTACAGCCTGTCTTAGTAACTATAGTACAGTCTGCCTTAGTAACTATAGTAACTATAGTGCAGCCTGCCTTAGTAACTATAGTGCAGCCTGCCTTAGTAACTATAGTGCAGCCTGCCTTAGTAACTATAGTGCAGCCTGCCTTAGTAACTATAGTGCAGCCTGCCTTAGTAACTATAGTGCAGCCTGCCTTAGTAACTATAGTGCAGCCTGCCTTAGTAACTATAGTACAACCTGCCTTAGTAACTATAGTGCAGCCTGCCTTAGTAACTATAGTAACTATAGTGCAGCCTGCCTTAGTAACTATAGTACAGCCTGCCTTAGTAACTATAGTGCAGCCTGCCTTAGTAACTATAGTACAGCCTGCCTTAGTAACTATAGTGCAGCCTGCCTTAGTAACTATAGTACAACCTGCCTTAGTAACTATAGTGCAGCCTGCCTTAGTAACTATAGTAACTATAGTACAGCCTGTCTTAGTAACTATAGTAACTATAGTGCAGCCTGCCTTAGTAACTATAGTGCAGCCTGCCTTAGTAACTATAGTAACTATAGTACAGCCTGTCTTAGTAACTATAGTAACTATAGTACAGCCTGTCTTAGTAACTATAGTACAGCCTGTCTTAGTAACTATAGTAACTATAGTGCAGCCTGCCTTAGTAACTATAGTACAACCTGCCTTAGTAACTATAGTAACTATAGTACAGCCTGCCTTAGTAACTATAGTGCAGCCTGTCTTAGTAACTATAGTAACTATAGTACAACCTGCCTTAGTAACTATAGTAACTATAGTACAGCCTGCCTTAGTAACTATAGTGCAGCCTGCCTTAGTAACTATAGTACAACCTGTCTTAGTAACTATAGTAACTAAAGTACAGCCTGTCTTAGTAACTATAGTGCAGCCTGCCTTAGTAACGATAGTACAGCCTGTCTTAGTAACTATAGTAACTATAGTACAGCCTGTCTTAGTAACTATAGTAACTATAGTACAACCTGCCTTAGTAACTATAGTAACTATAGTACAGCCTGTCTTAGTAACTATAGTAACTATAGTACAGCCTGTCTTAGTAACTATAGTACAACCTGCCTTAGTAACTATAGTGCAGCCTGCCTTAGTAACTATAGTAACTATAGTACAGCCTGTCTTAGTAACTATAGTACAACCTGCCTTAGTAACTATAGTAACTATAGTACAGCCTGTCTTAGTAACTATAGTACAACCTGCCTTAGTAACTATAGTAACTATAGTACAGCCTGTCTTAGTAACTATAGTAACTATAGTACAACCTGTCTTAGTAACTATAGTACAGCCTGTCTTAGTAACTATAGTACAACCTGCCTTAGTAACTATAGTGCAGCCTGCCTTAGTAACTATAGTAACTATAGTACAGCCTGTCTTAGTAACTATAGTACAGCCTGTCTTAGTAACTATAGTAACTATAGTACAGCCTGTCTTAGTAACTATAGTACAACCTGCCTTAGTAACGATAGTGCAAGGCAAGGAGAAAGGACGTGAGGTATCATGGAAAGACGAATTGAGAAGGAAACGTACACACGTTCCCACAGTTACCTGGTTGATACATCTCCATAGACTCCGCCTCCTGCTTGATTTTGACCTCTGTGTGGGCGGAACCTCCGCTGCATGCTGCCGTGCTACTGGCTGCGGGCTGGGTGGGGGAGGCGACAGTATTGGCCATGGAGGCGGGGCCAGGGGGTGTCACGGCCATGGCGGCCGACAGGGCAGAGAGGTGGGTATTGGAGCTGGGCTGGGAGGGGGGTGGAGGACCACGGGGGGCCAGCAGGTTGGAGGGGATAGCCTGGGCTGGGGAGGAGACCGCCTGCTGCGCCACTCCTCCCTGGGAGGGTAGAGACTCCACTGCAGCCATGACTAGGACTGGAGGAGCCACCATGGTCATGTGACCCTCTGCTTTAGGCTTCACTCTGACAGGGAGAGAGAGAGGCTTGTTAATTAAGACTCACTCAGAGAGAGAGAGAGAGAGAGAGAGAGAGAGAGAGAGAGAGGTATGTTAGACTCTGACAGAGAGATGTTAGAGAGAGAGAGAGAGGGGGGGGGTGGGTGGGTTGGCAGCGCACTACATTGCTACCTGCCATAAGTTGAGGGACAGTGTCTGACAGACCAATCAACCTGTACATGTCCTCTACTCTATGCTCATTGTTATATGTATGGTTCTTTTGACCCTTATTGTTGTTACTGTTGTTATTGTTGTTACTGTTGTTATTGTTGTCCCGTTGACAATTTTGATTCTCATTTGAGAGAGAGAGGCTTGTTAAGATTCACTCTGACAGAGAGAGATGTTAGAGTCACTCAGAGAGAGAGAGAGAGAGAGAGAGAGAGAGGGGGGGGGGGGGAGAGAGAGAGAGCCTTGTTAGACTCACAGAGAGAGAGAGAGAGAGAGAGAGAGAGGGGGGAGAGAGAGAGAGAGCCTTGTTAGACTCACAGAGAGAGAGAGAGAGAGAGAGAGAGGGGGGGGGGGGGAGAGCCTTGTTAGACTCACAGAGAGAGAGGCTTGTTAAGATTCACTCTGACAGAGAGAGATGTTAGAGTCACTCAGAGAGAGAGAGAGAGGGGGGGGGGGGAGAGAGCCTTGTTAGACTCACAGAGAGAGAGAGAGAGAGAGAGAGGGGGGGGGGGAGAGAGCCTTGTTAGACTCACAGAGAGAGAGAGAGAGAGAGGGGGGGGGGGGGGGGAGAGCCTTGTTAGACTCACAGAGAGAGAGAGAGAGAGAGAGCGAGGGGGGCTTGGTAGAAACACAACATGGTAGCAACACAGCATGACAACAACATGGTAACATCATAACATGACAACAACATGGTCGCGGACTACAAACATTATTGGACACAGACAACAACGCAAAGGTCAAGAAGTTAGAGACAACAATACATCACACAAAGCAGCCATGTAGGATGCCATCTAGGAGGCAGTCTAAACCCATTACAGCACCCAGGCTTTGAATGAATGATCAATTGTTCTCTGAAGGCTCACCCTGCAGGTCTAGGTGGTCCAGCTCCTCTCACTCCTCCCTCCACTCTGCTGCTGTTAGCCTCACCAGGCCCTGCCGGGATCAGATTCATACCAACACCACACCTAAACACACACACACAAACACACGTTAGGCTGGGCGATATCAAATTCATTTGAATGCATTTTTTTGCGCAATGTTCCAAATGCCTGCAAATCGCAACAATCAAGTTATTTATTTATTTTCTCCTTATGTTTTTATGAGCGTTTATGTCTTTTTTTTGGGCTCGTCTCCGTCCCTCCTTCTGCTCTGTGGTCACCAAGCCCCTCCAGCATTTCAGTCCCATACTGTAACGTGCTAGCTGTCTAGTCTTGTGTTTTAGATATTTGCAACAAGCACAAAAAAACATTGTCATTAATATAAGCAATTGGGGCAACTTGTTCTAACTCAGATAAATAAGCATCATTTTTTTTCTCCAGACAGGCCAGTTGATTTCAACATGTAAACAAAGTGACCCAGGCTGTGTTGTTCAGAGACCAGACAGAAGGACAGTGTATTCACAATTGTTTAACTGTTCTATCTTGTTAGCGAGCAAAAAGATTCAAGTTGGCTAGACTTTAGATATAAAAGACGAGCTGGCTTCTCACTAGCACCGTTGGTATGGGCTTGAGAGATTGTTAATGAACAGGGCTTCTCCAAACCTTTTCACTCAGCCCCCCCCCCCCCCCCCCCCCTTCCGGCATCGGGGAACATCCCGGCCCCCACCACGTCTATTTCTATGGGCACAAGCACTGTTTATGACACCAACTGTTCAACATTTTGCAGTTTTAAAGCTAATTTTCTTGCAATTCTACACATTTTGTCATGTGGTGCAGAGAACACTTTGCAGTTTTAAAGCAAATTTTCTTGCAATTCTACACATTTTGTCATGTGGTGCAGAGAACACTTTGCAGTTTTAAAACTAATTTTCTTGCAATTCTATATGTTTTGCCATGTCTAATGTGTATTCATGTGACATTTGAGTGACTTGAATAATACAACAAAGTATATGGGCTTTAAAATAAACAACGTTAGCTGACACGTTTGAAATATCTCTCTAAGTTCCCACGCCCCCCGCCGGTTCAGTAGGTGGTGTTTAGCAGGCCTGACACAGAAGACAACAATGAGGTCCTATCTAAACTGTTTTATTACACAGTTCCCTAATGAACATGACCCTGGGCTCAGAGGCTCAGTTCACCCTTCATTGGCTGGCAGATTGATTGATCGACTGATTGACTCACCCCTCATTGGCTGGCTTCTTGCGGAGGATGCTGGGTCGAGGGGAAGAGACCAAAGTGGGCCCTCCGCCTCCTACTCCGCCCTGGGGGTGTGTCTGTACCATGGTAGCAACGGGCTGTGCGGCGCCAAACGGGCTGCCCATAGGAGCAGCTACAAACGTACTGCCGTCAGCCAATACCATCCCTGTAGAACAGACACAGGTTCTTATCATGAGCTATAGATTCGACCAATTACCATCCAATACTATCCCTGTAGAACAGACACAGGTTCTTATCATAGATTCGACCAATTACCATCCAATACTATCCCTGTAGAACAGACACAGGTTCTTATCATGAGCTATAGATTCGACCAATTACCATTCAATACCATCCCTGTAGAACAGACACAGGTTCTTATCATAGATTCGACCAATTACCATCCAATACTATCCCTGTAGAACAGACACAGGTTCAGATGTACAGTCATATATTTATCATGAGCTATAGATTCGACCAATTATCATTCAATAACATCACCTTCAGCAGACGCTTTTATCCAAACAAATATTTTCGTACAATATTTTCAGTATGTGTTTTCGGGTCCCTGTGAGTCATATTCAATAAGCGGCTTCTTGAGGCCATGTTTAGCGTTAGTGTACTGTAGATTACCAGATGGTTTGGTCTCAGGCTGCTGCCCTGCGATTGGTGCCTGCTGAATCCCCTGTATGCCGATTGGACCGGAGCTATGTAACCCCTGCACTCCCATTGGTGCAGGCTGGATGCCCTGGGCTCCAATTGGTTGAGGCTGGATTCCCTGGGTGCTGATTTGTGCAGACTGTAGACCAATCCTGTCCACGGCCATCAGCTGCATGGGGTTGAGGTGAACGGTAGTGGCCACGGCCACAGCAGGCTGGCTGGGCAGAGCAGAGCTCGGGGTCTGGGGCGTCACTGAGGAGAGGAGGGGGGTGTCAGTCAAAGCAGACTTGGGACATGATGCAAACTGATCCATAAGGTATTCACTCTTTTATTTTTTAATTATTACAATTATGATGATTTAAAAAAAAATGTATTATACATTTTTGCCCCCAATTATTATTATTATTTTTTGTTTTAATTATTATAATTTTTTAAATTATATTTTTTAATTATATATATAAACACAAGGAAGGGGTAACATTAAAGTATTAGAACATGAAGGAGAAACACTAAAGCATCAAGACACTATCAAACACTACAGCATCAAGACACTATCAAACACTACAGCATCAAGACACTATCAAACACTACAGCATCAAGACACTACAGCATCAAGACACTACAGCATCAAGACACTATCAAACACTACAGCATCACGACACTATCAAACACTACAGCATCACGACACTATCAAACACTACAGCATCAAGACACTATCAAACACTACAGCATCAAGACCCTATCAAACACTACAGCATCAAGACACTATCAAACACTACAGCATCAAGACACTATCAAACACTACAGCATCAAGACACTATCAAACTCTACAGCATCAAGACACTATCAAACACGACAGCATCAAGACACTATCAAACAATACAGCATCAAGACACTATCAAACACTACAGCATCAAGACACTATCAAACACGACAGCATCAAGACACTATCAAACACTACAGCATCAAGACACTATCAAACACTACAGCATCAAGACACTATCAAACACTACAGCATCAAGACACTATCAAACACTACAGCATCAAGACACTATCAAACTCTACAGCATCACGACACTATCAAACACGACAGCATCAAGACACTATCAAACAATACAGCATCAAGACACTATCAAACACTACAGCATCAAGACACTATCAAACTCTACAGCATCACGACACTATCAAACACTACAGCATCAAGACACTATCAAACACTACAGCATCAAGACACTATCAAACACTACAGCATCAAGACACTATCAACCACTACAGCATCAAGACACTATCAAACACGACAGCATCAAGACACTATCAAACACGACAGCATCAAGACACTATCAAACAATACAGCATCAAGACACTATCAAACACTACAGCATCAAGACACTATCAAACACTACAGCATCAAGACACTATCAAACACTACAGCATCAAGACACTATCAAACACTACAGCATCAAGACACTATCAAACATGTATCAGTCATCCTGCAACAGAGCCATCCTTATGTGTGAGGGTGCGTGTGCATGATAGTGATATAAACTATATGTCATAGTTTCCTTTTTCATCATCACAATCTTACTCTTTGTGTATTGGGCAACGTATTCCCGAGTCAATTCAATAGATATTTTGTTGTTGTACCCAAGAATACATACAGTATATGTATGTTAAGGTATTCACCTGGGTACTGTCTGATGGTGGACACGGAGCTGGTGATGGGGGTGTAGGTGTGTGTCCGGGGGTAAGGAGAAGAGGAAAAAGTAGGCAGGAAGTACTGGAAGTGCACTGGTACAGGCGGCCTGTCACTCCTGGCCTCGATGGTGACAGGGTTAGGAGAGGAGCGGTTGCCAGAGATGGAGATCAAGTTGGTCCTCTCTACAGGGTAGTCTGATTGGACACGGGGGGAGGTGTGGGCTATGGGCTGGTAGTCTGATTGGACACGGGGGGAGGCGTGGGCTATGGGCTGGTAGTCTGATTGGACACGGGGGGAGGTGTGGGCTATGGGCTGGTAGTCTGATTGGACATGGGGGGAGGTGTGGGCTATAGGCTGGATCAGGTTGGTCCTCTCTCCAAGGTAGTCTGACTGGACACGGGGGGAGGTGTGGGCTATGGGCTGAGGTACCACTTTAGCTGTTGATACAACACAGGAAGGGGGAAATATGATACAACAGAATCCACGTCAGCTGTTGGTACAACATAATACAGATAGAAACTCTTTAAAGGACATCCAAATATAAAATAAATAATAGCCCACTAGTGGGTTTGAATGTGTCTGAGTATTTTGTGCACTAGCTTTCAATGAATCTGAGTATTAAATCAAAAGTTGCTTAGGAGCTAGTAGCAGAGCTGACATATCTGTCATGTCTTAGGAGCTAGTAGCAGAGCTGACATATCTGTCATGTCTTAGGAGCTAGTAGCAGAGCTGACATATCTGTCATGTCTTAGGAGCTAGTAGCAGAGCTGTCATATCTGTTGGCGCCATCTTACTTACTTATACAGGCTGTTACTCACCAACTGGGATGGTAGAGGTGGTCAGTGCTGTGGCGTGGGAGGAGTGTGTGGGCATCGTCATGGTGACGATAGTACTGCTGGTCATCTGGGTGTGTGGCGCAGTGCCTGAAAGAGGATCATGGGACAGAGGTATAGTGTACGGCCGTGGCAAAAGTGGTTGAACTTTGGATAGCTCATCTCCGGGGCTAATTAGGGACCATTAAATCAAATGGTGATTTGAAACAGGTGTAGACCTTACAGTGAAATGCTTACTTACAAGCCCTTTAACCAACAATGTAGGTAAAAAATAGAAATATTTTAAAAAATTAAACAAATAAAAGTAACAAATAATTAAAGATAATAAATTACAATGTAAATGAGACAATATTTTCATTTGCACACCTTTTAGTTCTCTAAAATGCCTTTCAAAATGTGTATAGAATTTATAGTTGGTTTGAGGCAGTGTTTCCGCCGTAGTCATTTACATGTGGCGCTGCGCCGTGGCAAAATTATTGCAGACCACGCCCTAAAATATGGGACATAAAATATATACAAAATCGGAAGATGCCAAACATTGAAGATTCTAGAACAGTCCACGTTAACGTTTGCTCTGCAAACAAAATGAGTTATGAACAGAAAAATCAGACTACCCCATTATAGAATAGTCGATCTATTTACCTAGTCCTGTAATGGTGTTATTATAGACAATAGATGATCTATTTACCTAGTCCTGTAATGGTGTTATTATAGACAATAGATTATCTATTTACCTAGTCCTGTAATGGTGTTATTATAGACAATAGATGATCTATTTACCTAGTCCTGTAATGGTGTTATTAAACTAAACCAGACAATAGATGATCTATTTACCTAGTCCTGTAATGGTGTTATTATAGACAATAGATGATCTATTTACCTAGTCCTGTAATGGTGTTATTATAGAATAGTCGATCTATTTACCTAGTCCTGTAATGGTGTTATTATAGAATAGTCGATCTATTTACCTAGTCCTGTAATGGTGTTATTATAGACAATAGATTATCTATTTACCTAGTCCTGTAATGGTGTTATTATAGACAATAGATGATCTATTTACCTAGTCCTGTAATGGTGTTATTATAGAATAGTCGATCTATTTACCTAGTCCTGTAATGGTGTTATTATAGAATAGTCGATCTATTTACCTAGTCCTGTAATGGTGTTATTATAGACAATAGATGATCTATTTACCTAGTCCTGTAATGGTGTTATTATAGACAATAGATGATATATTTACCTAGTCCTGTAATGGTGTTATTATAGACAATAGATGATCTATTTACCTAGTCCTGTAATGGTGTTATTATAGACAATAGATGATATATTTACCTAGTCCTGTAATGGTGTTATTATAGACAATAGATGATCTATTTACCTAGTCCTGTAATGGTGTTATTATAGACAATAGTTGATCTATTTACCTAGTCCTGTAATGGTGTTATTAAACTAAACCAGACAATAGTTGATCTACTTACCTAGTCCTGTAATGGTGTTATTATAGACAATAGTTGATCTATTTACCTAGTCCTGTAATGGTGTTATTATAGACAATAGATGATCTATTTACCTAGTCCTGTAATGGTGTTATTATAGACAATAGATTATCTATTTACCTAGTCCTGTAATGGTGTTATTATAGACAATAGATGATCTATTTACCTAGTCCTGTAATGGTGTTATTATAGACTATAGTTGATCTATTTACCTAGTCCTGTAATGATGTTATTATAGACAATAGATGATCTATTTACCTAGTCCTGTAATGGTGTTATTATAGACAATAGATGGTCTATTTACCTAGTCCTGTAATGGTGTTATTATAGACTATAGTTGATCTATTTACCTAGTCCTGTAATGATGTTATTATAGACAATAGATGATCTATTTACCTAGTCCTGTAATGGTGTTATTAAACTAAACCAGACAATAGTTGATCTATTTACCTAGTCCTGTAATGGTGTTATTATAGACAATAGTTGATCTATTTACCTAGTCCTGTAATGGTGTTATTATAGACAATAGTTGATCTATTTACCTAGTCCTGTAATGGTGTCATTAAACTAAACCAGACAATAGTCGATCTATTTACCTAGTCCTGTAATGGTGTCATTAAACTAAACCAGACAATAGTTGATCTATTTACCTAGTCCTGTAATGGTGTTATTATAGACAATAGTTGATCTATTTACCTAGTCCTGTAATGGTGTTATTATAGACAATAGATGATCTATTTACCTAGTCCTGTAATGGTGTTATTAAACTAAACCAGACAATAGTCGATCTATTTACCTAGTCCTGTAATGGTGTTATTAAACTAAACCAGACAATAGTCGATCTATTTACCTAGTCCTGTAATGGTGTCATTAAACTAAACCAGACAATAGATGATCTATTTACCTAGTCGGCTTGTTGTTGTGTGTCCTATGCCAGATAAATATTCCTCTGGAAGCGCATTCAAGTTACGAGTGCCATAGGGAGGGAAACATGCATTCTGACAATCGCAGGGGGAAAAACAGACGTTTTAATGGCCTTTGTTAGAAAGAGAGAGGAACTTTCCATTCCTACTCATTTCTCAACTCCTAAAATATGTGAACTGTACCAGTTCTTAGCAGCAGCATGTTTAAACACGTTTGGAATGAGTGCAAAAGGGGAGAGTGGGGCTAAACGTAACATGGGTCAACTGGAGGGTAACTTGGGGGAAAGACTAGTTAGTGACTTAAATTGTGATGAGACAGATTACATTTTTAGTTGAGCAAGTTTAGTGGCAACCAGGGGAAGTGTTGGAGGGGGGGGGGGGGGGGGGGCGGGGCATGAAGGGGTGTCTGTGAGAAGTACAGGCAGGGGGCGGTTTACCCCAAGTTACCCTAACATGTAGGCCTACATTATATTTTCTGTTTATGTTTTTATTGGTACATACGATGTATCAATAGGATGCCAACTAGTTTAAATATCATAATATAATGATAATGATTAGGCCAATAGTGTAAATGCAGATAGACAACCGCATGCTTAAGCCCATTTATTTATAGCCATTAGCGATAATGCTATTTTCTAATAGCATATATTATAATACGGGCCATGCATAGGCTATATGCATGGTCCAACATGTTAAAATTATTTAAACAAATTATACCATTAGCCCATGTAATTGGGCTGATTACGGGAAGGTAGAAATTTATATGGTTTCAGCATAATTTTTTTATTTTGGAGTAGAATGACCTTTTAAAATGTTTGAGTCACCCAGATAACATGAACTATGACAAAATGTGTAGAATTGTAGGAAATTTGCTTTAAAACAGCTAAATATTAGTCACTGCGGCTAACAGGAGGGCCTCTAAAATCTTTGGTCGGTAACAACACAATTTTGATCCAGAAAAAAACCCTGGTCAAACCTTGTACAAGTACCTGACAAAATAAAGGAAGCACAGACATAAAAGTGTCTTAAATCGGGCGTTTGGTCTGGAGTTGCCCATCCCTGGTTTACATAGGTGTCATGCTCATCCAACCATTCACTGACCACTCATGTGGTTTGGGGATAGCCATGGTAGCTAAAATAATGGCCTGTCCAGCATTTTATACATGCCCCTAAGCATGATGGGACGTTCATTGCTTAATTAACTCAGGAACTACACCTGTGTGTAAGCACCTGCTTTCAATATACTTTGTAAGCATCATTTACTTTCCATTATTTCTGGCAGTTACCTTTACACTGTAATTTACTGATGGTCCCTAACTAGACCCATAGGGATATCCAAAGTGAACCCAATTTCACCACGGGCATTACGATCGGGTCGCATGCAGCTGCACTCCGAATTGATAATTACTGATGCTGTGGGCAGGATTGAAACAAACCCAACTTTAAATTTACGTTGTGACGTAGTCACGACCACAAACATCACACACACAAAAAAAGAAAGATGTTATGGACGAAACCGACTTCATGACTAAAATAATCAAATTTCCACTTTGTAGTCAATTTCGACAGTAGAATAAATGTTTCGGACTCATATTGATGCCACATGGGGCCGTTTTCTAAATTAAGTCGATTTTTAGGGGATGTCGGCCTTTAAAAACGTCCATGTTATTCGTCTTATTCATTATGATTGAAACAGGATAAACTGATCCGATATCAAGCACTCTATGACTCTTTGTAAATATGAGTCCTAGAATGATGACCTCGTAGAACATATTAAAATGAATCACTAATGTAATTGAATAGAATCTGTGTGGGTGGTGTTACCTGTAGTGGTGGTGCCTGGGCCAGTAGTGGTGGTGGTGGTTAGAATAGGTGCCACCGTTGCAGCAGCAACCGGAGTCCCAGAACAGAAGATGGATTTCTGTAATAAAAGGAAGTTTATTTTCTTCTATTTTTCCTGTCAAAGTGTCACCAGAAAAACCTGACTTGAGGAGAACAACCATCTTACCCTCCCCTCTATATGTATTTGGACAGCGAAGCTAGAATTATTTTTTGTTTAAATGGTACATTTGGCCACCATTTTGGATTTGAGATCAAATATTTCATTTTTTATTTTTATTTTTTTAACCTTTATTTAACTAGGCAGTTAAGAACAAATTATTATTTTCAATGACAGCCTAGGAACAGTGGGTTAACTGCCTGTTCAGGGGCAGAACAACAGATTTGTACCTTGTCAGCTCGGGGGTTTGAACTTGCAACCTTTCGGTTACTAGTCCAACGCTCTAACCACTAGGCTACCCTGCTGCCCCGACAGAATGTCACCTTTTATTTGAGGGTATTTTCATACATATCTGTTTTACTGTTTAGAAATGAAAACCCGAAATCATATATAAAACACAAACACACATACTGTACCAGTCAAAAGTTTGGACACCTCTACTCATTCAAGGGTTTTTCTTTATTTTTACTATTTTCTACATTGTAGAATAATAGTGAAGACATCAACACTATGAAATAACACATATGGAATCATGTAGCACCCCAAAAAAAATGTATCAACAAAGGTGCAGTAAATTGCTGATTTCTGAGGCTGGTAACTCTAATGAACTTATCCTTTGCAGCAGAGGGAACTCTGGGACTTCCTTTCCTGTGGCGGTCCTTATGAAAGACAGTTTCATCATAGCGCTTGATGGTTTTTGCGACTGCACTTGAAGTAACTTTAAAAGTAATGATGGACTCTCTTTGTTCATTTGAGCTGTTTTTGCCATAATATGGACTTGGTATTTTACCAAATAGGGCTATCTTCTGTATACCACCCCTACCTTGTCACATCACAACTGATTGGCTAAAACACATTTTGAAGGAAAGAAATTCCACAAATTCACTTTTAACAAGGCACTACTGTTAATTGAAATGCACTCCAGGTGACTACCTCGTGAATCTGGTTGAGAGAATGCCAAGAGTGTGCAAAGCTGTAATCAAGGCAACGGGTGGCTACTATGAAGAATCTCAAATCTAAAATATATTTTGATTTGTTGAAAACTTTTTTGGTTACTACATGATTCCATATGTGTTGCTTCATAGTTTTGATGTCTTCACTATTATTCTACAACGTAGAAAATAGTAAACAAAGAAAAATCCTTGAATGAGGAGGTGTGTTCAAACTTTTGACTGGTAGTGTATGTGGGAATGCTGCTCATTGACTACAGCTCAGCGTTCAACACAATAATGCCTACAAAGCTCACGGGGGCCCCTCAGGGGTGTGTACTTAGTCCCCTCCTGTACTCCCTGTTCAAACACAATTGCGTGGCCAAGCACGAGTCCAACACCATCATTAAGTTTGCTGACGACACAACGGTGGCCTGATCACCGACAATGATTAGACAGCCTATAGGGAGCAAGACAAAAGAGCTGATCGCGGACTACAGGAAAAGGAGGGCCGAACACGCCCCCATTCTCATCCACAGGGCTGCAGTGGAGCAGGTTGAGAGCTTCACGTTCCTTTGTGTCCACATCACCAACAAACTATCATGTCCCAAACACACCAAACCAGTCGTAATAAGGGCACAACAACACCCATTCCCCCTCAGAATTTCTAAGTGGAAATTACTAACTTCAGAAGCCTTTTTAAACCTCAAATACACTGTTAAAGATTTCCTGCAACAGGGAGATCAAATTAAGATCCTACATAGGTACGTCTTCAAATGGGGAACTAGATATACAAAGTGCTTTCATTTATAAACAGTAAAACAGAGATGTATATGAAAATACCCTCAAATAAAAAGGTGACATTCTATACTGTTGCCTGATACTAAACATTTGATCTCAAATCCAAAATACTGAAGTATAGCGCCAAAGGTAAATATTTATCGTCAAAGGTTCTGACCTGTGTCATGGTGTGGGGGGGCTGGGGTTTCTGCCCCCCTATAGCAGGGTGGGAGGGCAGGGTGATGCGCGTGGCTGTGTCCCTGGCCCCCTGGGGACGTTGGATACTGATGGTGGCAGGAGGAGGGTGGATGGTCAGCCCTGGATGCCTGGAGGAGGTAAAACAAGACATCATCAACCCACCATCCCTTTAATGTGACATCATCAACCCACCATCTCTTTAATGTGACATCATCAACCAACATACCCTTTTAATGTGACATCATCAACCAACATACCCTTTTAATGTGACACAATCAACCCACCATCCCTTTTAATGTGACATCATCAACCCACCATCCCTTTTAATGTGACATCATCAACCCACCATCCCTTTTAATGTGACATCATCAACCCACCATCCCTTTTAATGTGACATCATCAACCCACCATCCCTTTTAATGTGACATCATCAACCCACCATCCCTTTTAATGTGACATCATCAACCCACCAAGCACAAACACATGTTGTCATTTACACAAGTGGTTCATTTGAATTCTAAACCTTGTGGGCACAAACACACAAGTGGTTAAAGGTAAATCCTATGGTTTATTTTCTCATTTATACAGGGGGTTTTAATTTGGGAGCACTGTGCAAAAAAACTAAAACCATATATTGTTTTCTTTCTGTACCGTTGTTTCCCCGAGCGCAGATTCGTTAGCGTCATGCTTGTACCATTACTACAGAGCAAACTGCTTGTTTTCCCGAACCCAAACAGTTCAAAAGATCGGACACATATTACCGACACAATCTGTTTCTCCTCCTGTCATAAACCATGTCGCGGGCCGTTCTAAAACTACTCGCTGGCTGCCTTTGTTTTACACTGTGTTCCAGTCATGTTACCTCATTAGCTAGCTAGCTAACAACCAGTACATCCAAACATGTCATGTTACCTCATTAGCTAGCTAGCTAACAACCAGTACATCCAAACATGTCATGTTACCTCATTAGCTAGCTAGCTTTACCAGTACATCCAAACATCAGTCATGTTACCTCATTAGCTAGCTAGCTTTACCAGTACATCCAAACATCAGTCATGTTACCTCATTAGCTAGCTAGCTTTACCAGTACATCCAAACATCAGTCATGTTACCTCATTAGCTAGCTAGCTTTACCAGTACATCCAAACATCAGTCATGTTCCCTCATTAGCTAGCTAGCTTTACCAGTACATCCAAACATCAGTCATGTTACCTCATTAGCTAGCTAGCTTTACCAGTACATCCAAACATCAGTCATGTTACCTCATTAGCTAGCTAGCTAACAACCTGGTAACTTTACCAGTACATCCAAACATCAGTCATGTTACCTCATTAGCTAGCTAGCTAAATTCCTGATAACTTTACCAGTACAGCCAAACATCTGGGGACACAGAAAGAAAGGGGATATCTTCTTCAGGAAGTCAATGATCACAGCGATGAATGAATGACAGATATCTTGCATGTCGTCATCACAGTTTAGCTTTTTATAATAAACAAATGTATTTACAGGGTTACATATTAGTTTCTAGAGCACAACATGTGCTTCAGAAGTAGCTGGGAATCATTTAGGCTATATCGCAATCTTATTTTCTGGTACTCCAGACTTTTTAAAGTTGGGAGCGCAAGTGCTACCAATGAACATTTTTTATTTAGAGCCCTGACAATGAGTTCATCTGACTCTGGATAAGTACATAAAGGGCCAAAATCTCACACTATCCCTTTAATGCTAGTCTAGCTACTGGGCCACTTACCCATGCAGCACCTCTGCAGACTGGGTGAACGTTGGGTTGATGACAGGGGACTGGTTCCGGGTGGCTGAGATGGGGACCACTGCTGTAGAGCTGGTGACAGGGGAACGGGACTGAGGACGAAGAGAGGGAGACAATCACACTATGTTTCCCTGCAAGACTGACTGAACTGTCAACACAAACAATCATGAATGCAGGAGTTATCTTTGTTACAATGAAGTAAGTCAACCCCCCCCCCCGGGGGGGGGGGGGGGGGGGGGGGGGGGGGGGGGGGGGGGCAGTCATTTCCTGTACTACAAAGGAGGAAAAACAATGGTGTGTAAGTCAACATTTGATCTGTAAACCCTTCACAAGCCTCCCACGATAATAATGCAATTGAGCCGTAATAACGCTGGGGTAAGCACCTGGTTAGACTGGTGGTTGACGTGATGTACAGTGTGCTGAACGGGGCCTGCACTGGCCCCTGATGCTGGTCTGAGAACAGCAGGCCCTTTACAGCTGGACATCACTGCTGCAGCCACCGCCCCTGGAAGACAGACAGCACAATATAGACGAGGGAATATAATACAGAACGAAAGGCAGGGGGGTAAGAGTGCCCTCTAGAGGCCGAGCCAGAGAAGTGCAACACATGAGAAAAATAGAATGTGAAACGTTCCCCCTCCGGCCAGTAATAACGGTTTAGGGTAAATGGGAAGTGAATGTTTGATGTGAAACGGGTGGGTGTTAGGCCTCCAATCAAAACGCTGGGTTATGGAGATGTAGTACGTACCTCTTGGTAGGTGAGAGGTGAATGTGTGTTGAGGAACAGAAGGAGACCTAATTATCTGGATATTAGCTGGCACGAGGTGATGCCGATTACTGGAGTGGCCCTGAAATAAGAATAGGCCAAAAACATCAGTCCCTAATAAAAAAGGTTTTCCTGGATGCAGATTAAGTCTAATCCTGGATTAAAAACACATTTTCAACAGAGATAATCTACTGATGTAGTTTTGATCCCGGACTAGGGCTTAATCTGTGTCCAGGAAACTGCCCCCTTATTGGCTCATTCATTAAAGTTATTAAAAAGCAATGATCACAAACAAGAGCCAATAAGAATGTAATGATCACAAACAAGAGACCTGTTGTCCACTGATGGTTGCCACTGGGATGGAGGAGGTGGGAGCGATGTGGCTCTCCAGGGTGACAGTGATGTGGCCAAGCAGGGCAGGCTGCACCTTGGGAGGCAGAGGGAGAGGGATGTGACCCCCCTGGCCCTGGCTGGAGGCTGGAGCTGGGGCGATGAGACGACTGGGTACCAGCGATTTCAGGGCAGCCTGAAGAAGAAAAAAAACAAACACCACAGAAAATATAGATTTGTTTCTATGATATTTGCTGTCCTAACACACATAGATTTGATTTAAGCTAGTGATAACATAGACTATAAACCTTTTTTGATTCTATATTTTAGGATACTTTTGGGGGTATCAACTTTTCCTCCTTGACTGAGTAAGTTCTCAATCAGATGATGGCAGGTGAAGAAGGGATGTGTTCATGCTGTCGTGTATAGTTGGCTATACACCACAAACAGAGCTGGGATCAGGCTAGAGAAGAGATGGGGGGAAATGGGGTGTTCTAATTACCACCCTAATACCTTTATAGATAAAAACAGATCTGGGATCAGGCAAGGGAAGAGAGAGGGGGGAAATGGGGTGTTCTAATTACCACCCTAATACCTTTATAGATAAAAACAGATCTGGGATCAGGCTAGGGAAGAGAGGGGGGGGAAATGGGGTGTTCTAATTACCACCCTAATACCTTTATAGATAAAAACAGATCTGGGATCAGGCTAGGGAAGAGGGGGGGAAATCAAATCAAATCAAATTGTATTTGTCACATACACATGGTTAGCAGATGTTAATGTGAGTGTAGCGAAATGCTTGTGCTTCTAGTTCCCACAATGCACTAATAACCAACAAGTAATCTAACCTAACAATTCCACAACTACTACCTTATACGCACAAGTGTAAAGGGATAAAGAATATGTACATAAAGATATATGGATGAGTGATGGTACAGAACGGCATAGGCAAGATGCAGTAGATGGTATCGAGTACAGTATATACATATGAGATGAGTATGTAAACAAAGTGGCATAGTTATAGTGGCTAGTGATACCTGTATTACATAAAGATGGCAAGATGCAGTAGATGGTATCGAGTACAGTATATACATATGAGATGAGTAATGTAGGGTATGTAAACAAAGTGTGCTTCTTTCAACTAGAGCCCTGGTCAAAAGTAGTGCACTAAATAGCAAAAAAAAAAGTGCAATTCAGAGAAACAGCCATGGAGAGGTCTTACCTTCATTTGCCCGTCGACGAGGACAGCAGGCTGGGCCTGCAGTAGTTGGACAGGAGGGTTGAGGACGGTGACAGGTTGACCAGGTGTACCTGTCTTGTTGGGCACCTGCTGGGACAGAGCTGGGACCGGGGACTGCAGGCTGTGGGTCTGAACCGGGACCTGAGGAGGGATGATGAGATAAGATTTTGACTTTGTAAGACATATTAGGGGTGGATTCTGGGAACGGATTAAAGCCTAGTCTTGGACTAAAGAGTTTGATGGAGATTCAGAACACAGAACATTAGCCAATAAAAAGCCTGCAATCAATGAGAAAATAGAGAAAGCGCAGTTTATGATATCTGTACATTATAGGCCGCATCCCAAATGGAGCCATCAAATACATGTACACTATCAACTAGACCTGGGGTACTCAACTCTTACCCTACGAGGTAAGGAGCCATCCTATCCCCTACAGCAAGGGTACTCAACTCTTACCCTACGAGGTAAGGAGCCATCCTATCCCCTACAGCAAGGGTACTCAACTCAGAGTTGAGTTTAAGGGAACTAGAGTATCCACTAACCTGGGGGTAGGGTCTGACCACTCCAGTCTCCTGCTTGTCTTCTCTGAACGACAGGGCTTCTTCTTCTCTTCCCCTGCTGCTGGCTGGATGGTCCTTGGGACCATGGTGGTCCACATCACCACTACTGTCCTCACCTGGTCCTGCTAGGGAACCATTAAAAAGCCTGCAGTGTGAGTTTTAATAAACATCATAACATACAATTGGAGAGAATTTACCAGAAACTCTGGAGGACTGTTGAAATGTGTTCAGTTCCAAATGGCACCTTATTCACTATGTAGTACTACTCCTTTTGGGACGACAAACCGAAAATTACCGACACCGCCTTCCACTTATGTTGTGATTTTTCAGTGATTTTGCTACACAACGTTCCTGTAGATTGTTCTAGAACCATTGTTCTAGAACCATTGTTCTAGAACCATTATTTGGTTGACGGTAATAGACTATACATTATGTTGATTCCTACTATGAACGTACAGTGCCTTCAGAAAGTATTCATACCCCCTTGACTTAACGCATATAAGTTGTGTTACAGTCTGAATTCAAACTGGATTAAATATATACGTCCCTGTCCCCCGCCCCCCCCCCCCCCCCCCACCCCTTGCAACACACAATACCCCACAATGACAAAGTGAAAACATTAATTTTTTTACATTTGCAAATGTATTGAAAATTAGATACAGAAAAATCATATTTACATCAGTATTCAACAGCCCCTAAGTCAATACATGTTATTACCTTTGGTCAGCGACTACAGCTGTGAGTCTGTATGGGTACGTCTCTACGAGCTTTGCACACCTGGATTGTACATTATTATTTTAACATTTCTTCAAGCTCTGTCAAGTTAGTTGATCTTAGCTAGACACCCATTTTCAAGTCTTGCCATAGATCTGAGACGATTTAAATCAGAACTGCAACTCGGCCATTTAGGAAGATTCAATAACTAGCAGGGTTGGACAGTATCCAGAATTTACAGTATTACCAGTTTAGTACACAAGGGGGCGCCAAATAAATAACATTTCCATGGAGGCTGCTAGCTAAACATGCCATTAAGCTCAAATGAAAATAAACCAATTGCAAAGACAGGTAATGCAGCTCATGAAGTTATACATATATACAGTACCAGTCAAAAGTTTGGACACTCCTACTCAAGAGTTTCTTTATTTTTACTATTTTCTACATTGTCGAATAATAATGAAGACAACAAAACTATGAAATAACCGATATGGACTCATGTAGTAACCCCAAAAAACATTTTCAACAAGTCAAAATATATTTTATATTTGAGATTCTTCAAAAAGTAGCCACCCTTTGCCTTGATGACAGCTTTGCACACTCTTGGCATTCTCTCAACCAGCTTCATTAGGTAGTCATCTGGAATGCCTTTCAATTAACAGGTGTGCCTTCTTAAAAGTTAATTTGTGGAATTTCTTTCCTTCTTAATGCGTATGAGCCAATCAGTTGTGCTGTGACAAGGTAGGGGGGCTATAAAAGACCAAGTCCATATTATGGCAATAACTGCTCAAACAAGGAAAGAGAAATGACAGTCCATAATTCCTTTAAAACATAAAGGCCAGTCAATACGGAACATTTCAAGAAATGTTTAAGTTTCTTCAAGTGCAGTCGCAAAAACCATCAAGCTCTATGATGAAACTGGCTCTCATGAGAACCGCCACAGGAAAGGAAGACCCAGAGTTGCCTCTGCTGCAAAGGATAACTACACCTCAGATTGCAGCCCAAATAAATGATTCACAGAGTTCAAGTAACAGACACATCTCAAACATCAACTGTTCAGAGGAGACAGGCCTTCATTGTCCAATTGCTGCAAAGAAACCACTACTAAAGGACACCAATAAGAAGAAGAGACTTACTTGGGCCAAGAAACACGAGCAATGGACATCAGACCAGTGGAAATCTGTCCTTTGGTCTGATGGGTCCAAATTTAAGATTTTTGGTTCCAACCGTCGTGTCTTTGTGAGACGCAGAGTAGGTGAACGGATGATCTCCGCATGTGTGTGGTTCCCACCGTGAAGCATGGAGGAGGTGTGATGGTGTGGGGGTGCTTTGCTGGTGACACTGTCAGTGATTTTTTTAGAATTCAAGGCACACTTAACCAGCATGACTACCAGAGCATTCTGCAGTGATACGCCATCCTATCTGGTTTGCGCTTAGTGGGAATATAATTTGTTTTTCAACAGGACAATGACCAACACACCTCCAGGCTGTGTAAGGGCTATTTGACCAAGAAGGAGAGTGATGGTGCTGCAACAGATGACCTGGCCTACACAATCACCTGACCTCAACCCAATGAGGATGGTTTGGGATGAGTCGGACAGCAGAGTGAAGGAAAAGCAGCTAACAAGTGCTCAGCATTTGTGGGAACTCCTTCAAGACTGTTGGAAAAGCATTCCAGGTGAAGCTGGTTGAGAGAATGCCCAGCGTTTGCAAAGCTGTCATCAAGGCAAAGGATGGCTACTTTTGAAGAATCTAAAATATATGATTTGTTTAACACTTTTTTGGTTACTACATGATTCCATATGTGTTATTTCATAGTGTTGATGTCATCACTATTATTCTACAATGTAGAAAATAGTAAAAATAAAGAAAAACCCTTGAATGAGTAGGTGTGTCCAAACTTTTGACTGGTACTGTGTGTATATATATATATATATATAAACACACATATTTCTATTTATTTGAATGAATATTAACTAATTAAATTAATTCTGGCCAAGGGATCCGTAGAATAATACCATACAATGTAACATTCATTTACATTAGTAATTTACATTACTCATTTACATTAACATTATTAACTTACATTAAATGTACATTACATTTACATTATTCATTTACATTGACATTATTAATTTACATTGACATTGTTAATTTACATGATTAACTTACATTACATTTACATTACAAATTTATATTATTCATTTATATTATTCATTTATATTATTCATTTACATGATTAATTTACATTAAATTTACATTACATTTACATTATTCATTTACATTACAGTTTAGCCATTTATCAGACACCCTTATCCAGAGCTTCTTGCAGTTAGTTGGTGCATTCATCTTAAGATAGCTAGGTGAGACAACCACATATCACAATCATATCAAGTACATTTTTTCTTCAAGTATTTAACTGCAAAGTCTGTGCTAAAAGAAAAGAGGAGTGCCTTTTTGTTCTTCTTATTTACAACTTTATATGTCCTAACCAAATCAAATGTATTTATATAGCCCTTCGTACATCAGCTGATATCTCAAAGTGCTGTACAGAAACCCAGCCTAAAACCCCAAACAGCAAGCAATGCAGGTGTAGAAGCACGGTGGCTAGGAAAAACTCCCTAGAAAGGCCAAAACCTAGGAAGAACCCTGGGCAACCTAGACCTGGGAGACTCACAGGGATATTGGTAACCACAGTATTGGGCAGCCTAGGCCTGGGAGACTCACAGGGATATTGGTAACCACAGTACTGGGCAACCTAGGCCTGGGAGACTCGCATGGATATTGGTAACCACAGTACTGGGCAACCTAGGCCTGGGAGACTCACAGGGATATATATCCACAGTACTGGACAACCTAGGCTTGGGAGACTCACAGGGATATATATCCACAGTACTGGATAACCTAGGCCTGGGAGACTCACAGGGATATTGGTATCCACAGTACTGGACAACCTAGGCCTGGGAGACTCACAGGGATATTGGTATCCACAGTACTGGGCAACCTAGGCCTGGGAGACTCACAGGGATATTGGTATCCACAGTACTGGGAAACCTAGGCCTGGGAGACTCACAGGGATATTGGTATCCACAGTACTGGGCAACCTAGACCTGGGAGACTCACAGGGATATTGGTATCCACAGTACTGGGCAACCTAGACCTGGGAGACTCACAGGGATATTGGTATCCACAGTACTGGGCAACCTAGACCTGGGAGACTCACAGGGATATTGGTATCCACAGTACTGGGCAACCTAGGCCTGGGAGACTCACAGGGATATTGGTATCCACAGTACTGGAAAATCTCGAACTTGTCTCTGCCACATGGACATTGTTTTTGTAGAATTGCAGGAAATTTGCTTGAAAACTGCTAAATGTTTATCTCCGATGCCAAGAGGTGGCCTTTAAGTTGTTTCTTCCCACACCCCAAGACTTGGTTTGCCCGGCCGTAGTAAAACTCCTTGTAAGCCATTTTATTGTATTACCTTACTCGAGTTGTGTTCTGTAAATAAGAAGAACAAAAAGGCACTTATGAGGGGGTCCCTGATGAATTTAGTATCACAAAAGGGGACCCCGGCCCCAAAAAGTTTGAGAACCCCTGATATAGGGAATAGTATGCCATTAGGAACACGCAATATTCAATATAAATGTTAACCTGGCTGTTTGGATGACTGATTGATGGAGACCGGCTTTCCACCAGGATTACTCTGAGCAGGCTTTCCAGCTGTAGAAAATGGCTGAGAACTCATCTTTCACTATCCTAGAAGGGAGAAGGGTTGAACAACCATTATATTAAAAAATATATTTTTTTAAATAGATCACACGCCTCTTTCTCAATAAATTTTTTCTCCTTATCTGATCAAATGTAATGGCGGATAAGGTCCAAATTCCCTCCCCTCCATGGGTTTTGAGAAGAGATGGCATGAGGAATCCACATGACAGTCAACACAAATTTCATGACCGTCATATTTTTTATTGAACATATATTTAACTAGGCAAGTCAGTTCAAAATAAAATCTTATTCACAATGACGGTCTAGGAACAGTGGGTTAACTGCCTTGTTCAGGGGCATAAACAACAGATGTTTACCTTGTCAACTCGGCGATTCGATCTAGCAACCTTTCGGTTACTAGTCCAACGCTCTAACCACTAGGCTACCTGACACCCAGTCACAGCCCTGGGGAGTAAAGATGAACGGAGACAAATCCCATTCTAGCAGCTCTAGCAAGACTCACTAGCCTCAGTACCCTGTCTTTCATTCACACAGAGCCAGCTACCTTTGTGTGAAATGGAAAGGCGCTTAAGCTGAAGTATTTTTTTACATACCATCGCTCTGTCTGCGATCAATGAAATTCAGAAAATTATGGGATGGCACATTCTAGCTAGCTAGTTACTTTACCAGAAGATACCCACCCTACCCATTACGCTTGTTTACAACGAGCTGCATTGGGGTGGGAACGCAATCATGGATGGTTACATTAAGACAACGCGGAGCCGGTGCGAGATATGGGTCGGAAAACATATCTCAATGCAGGGGTGGGAGTATCCTTTGATCATGACTCTCAGTTCGGGCTGGGCGGTATACCGAATTTGACAATATAACAGTATTGATGCACGGACCGGATTGGGTTTTTACTTTACCTTCTATAACAGTATTTTTTATGTTTGGTTTGTTAAATGTGATACACTGTGTGTAATGTCAATTTTAAGTTTATTTTTTCTTATACTTCCCTATTTGAGTCCTCTCGCTCCACTCTCTCGCTCTCCATGCCGCTTTCCACACAGACCTAGCCCCACCCCCTGCTTTCCACACAGACCTAGCCCCACCCCCTGCTTTCCACACAGACCTAGCCCCACCCCCTGCTTTCCACACAGACCTAGCCCCACCCCCTGCTTTCCACACAGATCTAGCTCCACCCCCTGATTTCCACACAGACCTAACCCCACCCAGACACTCAAGGAGCGCATTTATTCTCGCTTGACTACGAGGCACTTGTGTTCAGTCTGCATGGTCAATGCAGCACATGAAACGAGGCAATCATTTGAGAAACCAAGGCTATCGAGTCTGCCGATGAGGATGTGGTGATTGACAGAGTCGAAAGCCTTGGCCAGGTCAATGAATACGGCTGCACAGTATTGTTCCTTATCGATGGCGGTTAAGATATCGTTTAGGACCTTGAGCGTGGCTGAGGTGCACCTATGACCAGCTCTGAAACCAGATTGCATAGCGGAGAAGGTATGGTGGGATTCGAAATGGTTGGTAATCTGTTTGTTGACTTGGCTTTCGAAGACTTTAGAAAAGGCAGGGTAGGATAGATATAGGTCTGTAGCAGTTTGGGTCAAGAGGGGGATGACCGCAGCTGCTTTCCAATCTTTGGGAATCTCAGATGACACGAAAGAGAGGTTGAACAGGCTAGTAATAGGGGTGGCAACAATTTCGGCAGATAATTTTAGAAAGAAAAGGTCCAGATTGTCTAGCCCGGCTGATTTGTAGGGGTCCAGATTTTGCAGCACTTTCAGAACATCAGCTGAATGGATTTGGGAGAAGGAGAAATGGGGAAGGCTTGGGCGAGTTCCTGTGGGGGGTGTTCTTATTCTCCATGGACTTTACAGTGTCCCAGAACATTTTTGAGTTTGTGTTGCAGGAAGCAAATTTCTGCTTGAAAAAGCTAGCCTTGGCTTTTCTAACTGCCTGTGTATATTGGTTTCTAGCTTCCCTGAAAAGTTGCATATCACGGGGGCTGTTCGATTCTAATGCAGAACGCCATAGGATGTTTTTGTGTTGGTTAAGGGCAGTCAGGTCTGGGAAGAACCAAGGGCTATATCTGTTCCTGGTTCTAAATTTCTTGAATGGGGCATGCTTATTTAAGATGGTGAGGAAGGCATTTAAAAAAAATAACCAGACATCCTCTACTGACGGGATGAGACCAATATCCTTCCAGGATACCCCGGGCCAGGTCGATTAGAAAGGCCTGCTCGCTGAAGTGTTTCAGGGAGCGTTTTACAGTGATGAGTGGAGGTCGTTTGACCGCTGACCCATTACGGATGCAGGCAATGTGGCAGGGATCGCTGAGATCTTGGTTGAAAACAGCAGAGGTGTATTTAGAGGGCATGTTGGTTAGGATGACATCTATGTGGGTGCCTGTGTTTACAGCTTTGGGGAGGTACCTGGTAGGTTAATTGATAATTTGTGTGAGATTGAGGGCATCAAGCTTAGATTGTAGGATGGCTGGGGTGTTAAGCATGTTCCAGTTTAGGTCACCTAGCAGCACAAGCTCTGAAGATAGATGGGGGGCAATCAGTTCACATATGGTGTCCATAGCACAGCTGGGGCAGAGGGTGGTCTATAGCAGGTGGCAACGGTGAGAGACTTGTTTTTAGAGGTGGATTTTTAAAAGTAGAAGTTCAATTTTTGGGGGCACAGACCTGGATAGTAGGACAGAGCTCTGCAGGCTATCTTTGCAGTAGATTGCAACACCGCCCCCTTTGGCCGTTCTATCTTTTCTGGAAATGTTGTAGTTAGGGATGAAGATTTCAGAATTTTTGGTGGTCTTTCTTAGCCAGGATTCAGACACAGCTAGAACATCCAGGTTGGCAGAGTGTGCTAAAGCAGTGAATAAAACAAACTTAGGGAGGAAGATTCTAATGTTAACATTCATGAAACCAAGGCTATAACAGTTACAGAAGTCATCAAAAGAGAGCGCCTGGGGAATAGGAGTGGAGCTAGGCACTGCAGGGCCTGGATTTATGACTACGACACAGTTTCCACTTTGCTTCTTAATATAAATCCACAAGCATCCTATAAATTACACTATTAGTTTGTATTTATTATATTTGCAAAAAGCTAGTTTGTCTTTTCTTATTAACAAGTTGTGTTACCAGCTTATGCTATTTGCTAGCTACACTGACGGAAGACAGAGGAACCACCTGTGGTAATTAGCTATCTAGCGTGCTCTGAACACCTGTGGTAATTAGCATGCTCTGAACACCTGTGGTAATTAGCTATCTAGCATGCTCTGAGCACCTGTGGTAATTAGCTATCTAGCATACTCTGAACACCTGTGGTAATTAGCATGCTCTGAGCACCTATGGTAAGCTATCTAGCATACTCTGAACACCTGTGGTAATTAGCATGCTCTGAGCACCTATGGTAATTAGCTATCTAGCATACTCTGAACACCTGTGGTAATTAGCATGCTCTGAACACCTGTGGTAATTAGCTATCTAGCATACTCTGAACACCTGTGGTAATTAGCTATCTAGCATACTCTGAACACCTGTGGTAATTAGCATGCTCTGAGCACCTGTGGTAATTAGCTATCTAGCATACTCTGAACACCTGTGGTAATTAGCATGCTCTAAACACCTGTGGTAATTAGCATGCTCTGAACACCTGTGGTAATTAGCATGCTCTGAACACCTGTGGTAATTAGCATGCTCTGAACACCTGTGGTAGTTAGCATCCTCTGAACACCTGTGGTAATTAGCTATCTAGCATACTCTGAACACCTGTGGTAATTAGCATGCTCTGAGCACCTGTGGTAATTAGCTATCTAGCATACTCTGAACACCTGTGGTAATTAGCATGCTCTAAACACCTGTGGTAATTAGCATGCTCTGAACACCTGTGGTAATTAGCATGCTCTGAACACCTATGGTAATTAACATGCTCTGAACACCTATGGTAATTAACATGCTCTGAACACCTGTGGTAATTAGTAATTAGCATGCTCTGAACACCTGTGGTAATTAGCATGCTCTAAACACCTGTGGTAATTAGCATGCTCTGAACACCTGTGGTAATTAGCATGCTCTGAACACCTGTGGTAATTAGCATGCTCTGAACACCTGTGGTAATTAGCATGCTCTGAACACCTGTGGTAATTAGCATGCTCTGAACACCTGTGGTAGTTAGCATCCTCTGAGCACCTGTGGTAGTTAGCATGCTCTGAGCACCTGTGTGTAAAGGAAGAAGGCCACCAGAAACATGTTGACACTGAAAAATACTGTCGGGTAAAACTGTGTACATTTAGAATTTGTGAAATAATGTTGATGTGATATGAAAGTATAGGGCTTTACATTTCTACAACTATATTGCAATTGAGAATCGATTCACGTTTGGATATTGTATTTGGCTGCCAGAGTCATCCTACCTCTGTAAATAAGTAATTGCACTTTAAGGAGCAACGGTAACGTTAGGCTCCTTAAGAGTACATCTTGTGCTAGGATGGGATATGCCACTGTACTTCAAATTGTACCTTTATCCACAATGCCCGATCGAGAAGATTGAAACACTACTAGCAGTGTGGATAAAGGTCACATTTGGGGTACAGTGGCATATTGACATATCCCGTCCCTGCATTGAGCTAGGTTACCCGACCCATATCTCCCGCCAGCTCGTAATATAACCCTGATTGCGTACCAACCCCCGTGCAGCTCAGTGTAAACAAGCGTAACGCTACGGTAGGTATCTTTTAGTTTTACCTAGTTAAAAAGGTACATTTGTATTGGCGGATAATGTTATGGTAAGCTAGTTACTATGAAACCCTAACTATACAGCTGTTAGGAGTAACAAGATAAATCACCGAATAGGCACATTCTTCAGAGCAGTGCCTATCTGCTTTGACAGTATCACAAGCCGATGGCAGCGACCACAGTCGAGCTCTCAAATAACACGTTTACATAACGTTAAAGTTTAATTTTGATCGCATATCCAGATGGTTAACCTTACAAAATAGCTAGCTAAGGATAGCAGCTGCAGATATCGCTAAACAAACATTGGGTGAACTTACAATATTCTTACAATATTTATAGAATGCCAAAATAAGTTGGGAAAAGCTTTATCGACAAAAGCTTTTGACGATACATTGGCATAATTTTTGTTTTTAACATGCTAAAATACCGTATTCGTAGTGTTTTGTTTTCTCCAGGCATTCGTCTTTTCTTTTCAACAACATACATAACCGGAAGAACGAAGAGAAGCTCACAATTATTTTTTTTTCGTCCAATCATCGGAGGGAATTGTGTAAACTCTTTGACAAATCACAAACGGGTGGGATGGAGTCAATCGTTTCTGCGTAACGATTGGCTGGAATGGCATAACTATTCCCGCGCTGAGAATGTTTTATAGACGTTTAATAAACAGGGTAGTTTGGATACTGGTTACTGATTGGCTAAAACAGCAAAAAAAAATGGCCATGCGTACGTGATACCGTATACCATGACGTTTAAGCCTGTTCACGTTGATAAAATGGCTACGTCAACAATAGTGCAAATTGCAGATGTACAAAATAAGCATTTAGATTTGAAACAAACAAAGTGGGCACTTAGCTGATTCACTGACTGGTGTGTAGAAAAGGGGAATATATATTGTGAGTTTGGGAATATAAAAAATGAAATGTTACGTTATTCTGCGGGATTTGGATTTGTTCAGTGAGAAACATGAATGCCGAAGAATATGGGATTAGCAGCTAACGTTATGCTGGACCGGTATATCAACGAACCTTTCTCAGTTTGGCATGGACTACACACAAGGACACCGAATTTACAACGTGTCAGTCGGTGTAATTAAAAAGTCGAGGGAAGATGGGTACGATAAAGCTGAACGGCTACATAATGATATGTAACTGTTACCAAACTAAATCATTCTAATGTACTCTGACAACACAGCAGCAGCTGCCCCAGTTCAACGAATGGCATCCGTTCCCAGCAGCGTGGAAACAACAAACGATATAACACGGGGCCATTTTGTTTCTCTCTCACTTGTGCACAATGGCAACATTCAGACCAACATGAATAAATAATTGGCACGTGTTAGTCACTCTAGAAGTAGCGCTAATGCTCTGTTCCCCCCCCCCCCCCCCCCATACAATTAATGTAAGCTTGCCAGCTAGCCTGTGATTGTTGTATAGCAACCAGTCTAGCAACGAGACTTTTGTCCAGACTACTTTTTCATGGCGGAATGTATTTATTTATTAAAGCAACATTTTCATTGTAATATGTAGTTCCGTACCTTACTGTATTAACAACCGGTTTATAAAAGCAATAAGACACCTCGGGGATTAGTGGTATATGTCCAATATACCACGGCTATGGGCTGTATCCAGGCACTCCGTGTTGCGTCGTGATTAAGAACAACCCTTAGCCGTGGAATATTAGCCATATACCACACACCCTCGGTACTTATTGCTTAAATATACCTCACAAGAATCTCTCCTTCCACCTGAAGTGTGTACGACCCAAAAATGTAATAACATTGGATTGGGTTGTATGGGCTAGATGCCCCTGGGGGGCGTATTCGGTCTTCTGGGGGGCTGCACTGAAAATGTGTTATAGCTCCTCGCCGTAAAAAAAAAATGCCCAAAATAGTTCTATTGTTTTTTGAATTTCCGGTGCTCTCTGGTGACATTTTCTTAACAATGCATAATATTGTATACTACCATTGTAGTGTACATGAAGGTTTCAAATTCCTACAAATACATGCTTAGATCTGTTAGAAAGGTGACTACTTCAGAGCCCAAAATACAGCAGGACAGAAAAACCTTAAGTGTAACGTTTTTTTGTTCGTTTTTTTTATTCGCAGGGGACCCCCCAAATGTCCCCATATTGGGGAGTAAAGAGATTTGAGAATTACTGTTCCAAAACAATTTAAATAATAATAATAATAGTGTAACGACTCTGGGTTTATAAGCACGGAAATCGATCCTGCCGCATGAGTATGCTTTTGCGGCACAGTCGATAGCGCGCCGGACCTCGGGCTCCAAGTTCGAAGGTTCGAGACCTGCTCCCTGCTGTTTCATTACAATATAACTATTTTTTTTTCAGATCGTTTATCTAATGGCGGCACTCTAAGCGTGCAATTTCCCATGGGAACACGGCCATTTTAAAAGTGCAGGGTTTATGCCATACCTTGATATACATATGAGGAGAAAGATGAAGTCTCTACATTTCCATTGACGTAAACATATCCTGTCTGATGCCCAGGACATCCACTAGACAGCAGTATTAGATCCCGTGACGTGTCGTGGTGTTTTCAAGCACGACGTCTTAAAATGACCCTAGCAATTAGGTCTTTCACGTTATTGAGTTACATTTTTTTTTTACAAAAATAAGACATAGGGTCCCAAAAAAACACCTCAGAATGTAACGGGTTACACAGTTTCGATTTGCATTTATTAATTTGAAAGTGTATATGTTTTTACTCAAACCACCCATTTTTACTCAAACCACCCATGTTTGACACCCCATGGGCTAGAGGGAGTTTTAATTTCCTTTCAAATCCACGAAGGCAGAGAGGATGGAACACCAATATGAACGCTCTTTGAAGAAGGGAAGTGTATAAGGACACACGTTTGGCTGCGTTTACACAACACAGACTAATTCTGATCTTTTGCCCAATTATTGGCAAAAGATCTGATTTAATTGGTCAAAAGACCAATGGCAAAATATCAGAATTAGTCTGTTTTTGTAAATGCAGCCTTTCTGTACACACAACATGGTGTCTGGATGGCCACTATTTCATTACTAAAACCAGAGGGAACTAAACGACCTGGGGGAGAGGAGCAGATCAATAAGTTAATTGTAACCTGGGGATGTGTCCATGATGGTATGAGGGTCAGATTGGGAATTGATATGACCAACACATTCATGCAATTTATTTGTTAACATGTACTTCAAAACTGTCACTCCATCAGTCTAATTGCTCAAAGCACTTGAAAGATACCTTGAAATAGTGTAATGATGGCTATTACTACTGCCATTACAGAGACCGACAGCTAGAGGGCAGCAGAGCCTCTTGTTTTGTATTGTCCTTATGGCCTTGTAGTTCACAATAAAGCTGCTGAAATTTTTGTAATTCTAGGTTTCAATTCAATTTTCTAGGTAAGTCAAGTAAGAACACATTTTTATTTACAATGACGGCCTAGCGAGGAACAATGGGTTAACTGCCTTGTTCAAGGACAGAACGACAGATTATTACCTTGTCAGCTCGGGGATTCAACCCAGCAACCTTTCGGGTTACTGGCCCAACGCTCTAACCACTCTCTGTCTCCACTCTCTACAGGTTGTAGTCCGAGCATTAGGCCTTAAGCCAAGTGTCCTGCCACTAGACGTCGTTATTAAGGGTTTTATCCCAAATGGCCCCCTATTCCCTATATAGTGCACTACTTTGGACCAGGACCCATAAGGCTCTGGACAAAAGTAGTGCACTATTTAGGGAATAGGAGTGCCATTTGGATAGTGAAAACATCTAAGGAACTGAATTGTTCATGTTTCCTGTCTGCGTCCAGTGGAGATATTATACTCGGGGGGGCTAACCCAATATTTGGATGAGAACTGCAACAAGAGATATCCACTTCAGTTGACTTTTTCCACTTTTCACAGCCAGCATTCCGTAGGTTTTAATCTCTCACCTCTGACCTGACTATCTTCATTGTTGACCCCTCACCTCTGACCTGACTATATTCATGTCGTTGGTCCATTGTTACAGATAAACATTGATGCATCTCAAATTGCACCGTGTTCCCCGTCAGCAGATGGGTTTGAGATTATAACACAGAAATGACCAGTTATTAAAGGGTGGAGATTAAAACACAGAATAGACACCTTATTAAAGACATGGCTGCATCCTGGACATACTGCAGATTCGGACATGTCATACAAGCCGTTCAGTCATATAGGGTACAGAGACAGTTAATAAACATATTATACATGATTTCCCATTACAACTATGAACAAGGGGGCCACCAGGGGGGCCTCGGGCCAGGGGAAGCACTGCAGAGTCACCAGGGGGGCCTCGGGCCAGGGGAAGCACTGCAGAGCCACCAGGGGGGCCTCGGGCCAGGGGAAGCACTGCAGAGCCACCAGGGGGGCCTCGGGCCAGGGGAAGCACTGCAGAGCCACCAGGGGGGCTTCGGGCCAGGGGAAGCACTGCAGAGTCACCAGGGGGGCCTCGGGCCAGGGGAAGCACTGCAGAGCCACCAGGGGGGCCTCAGGCCAGGGGAAGCACTGCAGAGCCACCAGGGGGGCCTCGGGCCAGGGGAAGCACTGCAGAGTCACCAGGGGGGCCTCGGGCCAGGGGAAGCACTGCAGAGCCACCAGGGGGGCCTCGGGCCAGGGGAAGCACTGCAGAGTCACCAGGGGGGCCTCGGGCCAGGGGAAGCACTGCAGAGTCACCAGGGGGGCCTCGGGCCAGGGGAAGCACTGCAGAGCCACCAGGGGGGCCTCGGGCCAGGGGAAGCACTGCAGAGTCACCAGGGGGGCCTCGGGCCAGGGGAAGCACTGCAGAGCCACCAGGGGGGCCTTGGGCCAGGGGAAGCACTGCAGAGCCACCAGGGGGGCCTCGGGCCAGGGGAAGCACTGCAGAGCCACCAGGTGGGACTCGGGCCAGGGGAAGCACTGCAGAGTCACCAGGGGGGCCTCAGGCCAGGGGAAGCACTGCAGAGCCACCAGGGGGGCCTCGGGCCAGGGGAAGCACTGCAGAGTCACCAGGGGGGCCTCAGGCCAGGGAAAGCACTGCAGAGCCACCAGGGGGGCCTCGGGCCAGGGGAAGCACTGCAGAGCCACCAGGGGGGCCTCGGGCCAGGGGAAGCACTGCAGAGCCACCAGGGGGGCCTCGGGCCAGGGGAAGCACTGCAGAGCCACCAGGGGGGCCTCGGGCCAGGGGAAGCACTGCAGAGCCACCAGGGGGGCCTCGGGCCAGGGGAAGCACTGCAGAGCCACCAGGTGGGACTCGGGCCAGGGGAAGCACTGCAGAGTCACCAGGGGGGCCTCGGGCCAGGGAACCACTGCAGAGTCACCAGGGGGGCCTCGGGCCAGGGGAAGCACTGCAGAGCCACCAGGGGGGCCTCGGGCCAGGGGAAGCACTGCAGAGCCACCAGGGGGGCCTCGGGCCAGGGGAAGCACTGCAGAGCCACCAGGGGGGCCTCGGGCCAGGGAAAGCACTGCAGAGCCACCAGGGGGGCCTCGGGCCAAGGGAAGCACTGCAGAGTCACCAGGGGGGCCTCGGGCCAGGGGAAGCACTGCAGAGCCACCAGGTGGGACTCGGGCCAGGGGAAGCACTGCAGAGTCACCAGGGGGGCCTCAGGCCAGGGGAAGCACTGCAGAGCCACCAGGGGGGCCTCGGGCCAGGGGAAGCACTGCAGAGCCACCAGGGGGGCCTCAGGCCAGGGGAAGCACTGCAGAGCCACCAGGGGGGCATCAGGCCAGGGGAAGCACTGCAGAACCACCAGGGGGGACTCAGGCCAGGGGAAGCACTGCAGAGCCACCAGGGGGGCCTCAGGCCAGGGGAAGCACTGCAGAGCCACCAGGGGGGCCTCAGGCCAGGGGAAGCACTGCAGAGCCACCAGGGGGGCCTCAGGCCAGGGGAAGCACTGCAGAGCCACCAGGGGGGCCTCAGGCCAGGGGAAGCACTGCAGAGCCACCAGGGGGGCCTCAGGCCAGGGGAAGCACTGCAGAGCCACCAGGGGGGCCTCAGGCCAGGGGAAGCACTGCAGAGCCACCAGGGGGGCCTCGGGCCAGGGGAAGCCACGGGAAGCAGCCACCGTTGTGGACATAAGAAGCCTGCTAGCAGAGACGACAGTCCTGTGCAGGCACTCCGCTCCGAACATCACATTACTGCGTGAGCATTCCAGACAGGGCTTGAAAGCCTCCCAAGTGGCGCAACAGTTTAAGGCATTGCACCGCAGTACTTAAGGTGTCACTACAAACCCGGGTTCAATCCCAGGCGGTGTCACAGCTGGCCATGACCGGGAGACCCATGACGCGGCTTACAATTGGCGCGGCGTCGTCTGGGTTAGGGAAGGGTTTGGCCCAGCGTCATCTGGGTTACGGGGAGGGTTTGGTCCAGCGTCGTCTGGGTTACGGGGAGGGTTTAACCGGCCGGGATTTCATTGTCCCATTGCGCTCTAGCGACTCCTTGTGGTGGGTCAGGCGCCTGCAAGCTGATTTTGGTCACCAGCTGAACCGTTTCCTCCGACACATTGGTGTGGCTGGCTTCCGGGTTAAGCGAGCAGTGTGTCAAGAAGCAGTGAGGCTTGGCAGGCTTGTGTTTCTGAGGACGCATGGCTCTCGATGTTCGCCTCTCCCGAGTCCGTAGGGTAGTTGTAGTGATGAGACAAGACTGTAACTACCAATTGTGAGAAAAAGGGGTAAAGAAAGAAATACATATATGTTACAGTCATTGGTCTGTGTCTAGAATGCTTTGTAGTGGTTCTAGAATGCTATAGAGCAGTGGTTCTAGAATGCTATAGAGCAGTGGTTCTAGAATGCTATAGAGCAGTGGTTCCCAAAAATAATGTTTTAAAGGAACTCAGTCCATCTTTAAACATACTCTTGTAAGTTGAAATAACAGAATGCACAAGGTGCAATTTCTACATTAGATAGTATGTCATCAATTCCTCTTGTCATTACAAACCTTAGAGAGATATTTAAAACTTGTCAGAAATGTCCAGATCAATTAACCCATGGCAACAGTTTTTTTATTTTTTCGTTTTATTTTGGCCAATTATTGGAATAATTGTTATCACTCAAATATCAAATGAATACACATTAGACTTGGCAAATATGTATATAATTGCAAGAAAATTTGCTTTAAAAAACGACACATTTCTCTCCACCAACAAGAGGGTGTGAACAGTTTGTGTCATGAACACTGCTTGTTGCCAAAGAAATAGACAGGCGCTGGATGTTCCCTAATGTTGGAAGGGGGGGCCCCGAGTGAAAACGTTTGGGAGCCCCTGCTATAGAGAATGCCAAAAAGAAGCAAAGCAAAGCAGAGCATGGATCTTGGGTCTCTCACTGTTGGCTTTAGGATGCTTATTTCCCGCCCTCAGACTCTGCGACAGAGAAATACTTGGAAAAATGGAACGGATCAGAGTGGAATGTGTTTTTTTTCCCCCTCTTCCATTTTCCACATAAACCAGGTCAACGTCCTCTAATTTTAAGTCTGTCATTGTGGCCGGAGCAAAACGCATATAGGCTTATAGGCTCTTCTTCTTCTTTTTTTTTTACTACATCCCAAATGGCACCCTATTCCCTATATAGTGCACTACTTTTGTCCAGGGCTGGTACCCTATTCCCTATATAGTGCACTACTCTTGTCCAGGGCCCACAGTGCACTATAAAGGGAATAGGTGGCCATTTTAGACAGCCTTTATCTTTTCTGTATGTATTCTTTAGGGGTTGGGGGTGGTGACCTTTACCCTTTTGACTGTGAAAGGTAAAAGGACAGCGGGACACCTAGTCACATTTACAACTGAATGCCTTCAACTGAAATATGTCTTCCCGCGTGACACATCATGTGATACCTCTCAACCAGAGAGAACTTGGTGGTTTGAAACAATCACTTCGACTTAACTCGATGCCTTTGCGGGAGACATGTGAATTCCTAATGGCTGTGTATACTCTCTTCCCAGTGAGTCAAAGCAGCTGACTGTGTAGTCTTCTAGACACGTTGGCACAAAGGGAGCCGAGGAATAGGCCCAAGATGTGGTGAGAAGACTGATGAATCAAAATGCACTGTGTCTGGACTGTCAGAGAGAGAGAGAGAGAAGAGAGAGCGAGAGAGAGAGAAGAGAGCGAGAGAGAGAGACACAGAGAGAGAGAGAGAGAGAGACAGAGAGAGAGAGAGACAGAGATAGACAGAGACAGAGAGAGAGAGAGACAGATAGAGAGAGAGACAGAGAGAGAGAGACAGAGAGAGAGAGAGAGAGTGACAGAGAGAGAGAGACAGAGAGACAGAGAGAGAGAGAGAGACAGAGACAGAGAGAGAGAGAGAGAGAGAGAGAGAGAGAAGTTCCACGGAGCGTTGAGCTGAGCTGTGGGAGACGTGGAGGACTTAGTTTGGTATTCAGGGCAGAGACAGAACACAATAGCCCTGTCATGACTAAGCTATAATAGTTGTTTAGTTGAGGTGTCATCACCAAGCCAGGTGTTCCTATCTATTCAGTAAACCATTGTTCCAAATGTATACACCCTAGTCTATTATACAACAATAAATGATGATACTTGTATGTGGTCATGCAATGCACAGACTTGACTGAATCAATATCCATTTTATTTTATTTTAAATTGAACCTTTATTTAACTAGGAAAGTCAGTTAAAAGAACAAATTCTTATTTACAATGATGTCCTAATCCCGGGCCAAACACAGACGACACTGGGCCAAATGTGAGCCGCCCTAATGGAACCCAATCACAGCTAGATGTGATTCAGCCTGGATTCAAACCAGGGACTCTAGTGACACCTCTTGCACTGAGATGCAGTGCTTTAGACCGCTGTGCCACTCGGGAGGAGAGGGTATGGTGCTACAGAGACGTGAGGAGATCAGTCCACAGGGTATGGAGCTACAGAAACGTGAGGAGATCAGTACACAGGGTATGGAGCTACAGAGACGTGAGGAGATCAGTCCACAGGGTATGGAGCTACAGAGACGTGAGGAGATCAGTCCACAGGGTATGGAGCTACAGAGACGTGAGGAGATCAGTCCACAGGGTATGGAGCTACAGAGACGTGAGGAGATTCAGGGTTAAATACAGTGTTATTATGAATCATAAGTAGTTTGAGAGACCAGGGGTGCATCTGCAATGGCATCTTATATTCTATGGCCCTCAAACTTAACTCTGGACTTCCAAGCCAGTTCCATTGCGTTTTATCATGATTCCCCTCTACTCAGGGACTGATTTAGACCTGGGACATCAGGTGGGTTATTCCCCCCTACTCAGGGACTGATTTAGACCTGGGACATCAGGTGGGTTATTCCCCTCTACTCAGGGACTGATTTAGACCTGGGACATCAGGTGGGTTATTCCCCTCTAGCCAGGGCCTGATTTAGACCTGGGACACCAGGTGGGTGATTCCCCTCTAATCAGGGACTGGTTTAGACCTGGGACACCAGGTGGGTGATTCCCCTCTAATCAGGGCCTGATTTAGACCTGGGACATCAGGTGGGTGATTCCCCTCTAATCAGGGCCTGATATAGACCCGGGACACCAGGTGGGTAGAACAGAAAACCAGCAGGCGCCAGACCTCTGAGGGTACGAGTTGAATACCCCCTGCTCTATGGACTCTGGTCAAAAGTAGTGCACTACGTAGGGAATAGGGTGCCCTTTTTGGAGGTAGATAATATAGCTCATCATGTCGTGTCAGCTGCTCTGAGGTCAGACTGCCAAAGGCAGAATGAATGTGACCCAATCTCTGACCCACTTTGAGACATTGCCTAGGTCTACCTACAGTACCTGTGAGTAGACTCTTCATCTTCCTGCCGATATAAAACCCGATTCTGAGCCATTCCTTTTAGACTCACTGTGGGCGTCTTGTTTGACCACATCTTTAAGTGTGGTAGGGCTGAAGAGAGAGGGAGAGAATGCTTTGTGAATGATGTAGTGTTTTCCGTAGCAACAGATTCCGTAGCAACAGACTCTTGGTAAATGTGTCTGTGTCATGTCTGTTTATACATTAACCTCTGGATGTGAATCACAGTATGGAATTGGGATTTTTGTTCACAATGACTTACAGTAAATAGTTGTAGAGTGATACTCTACTTTTAGAGACGCGGTGGCAGGCAGCCTAGCGGTTAGAGCATTGGGCCAGTAACCAAAAGGTTGCTAGATTGAATCCCTGAGCTGACAAGGTAAAACATCTGTCGTTCTGCCCCTGAACAAGGCAGTTAACCCACTGTCCCCCGGGTTGGCTGTCATTGTAAAATAAGAATTTGTTCTTAACTGACTAGTTAAATAAAAATAGTAATGAATTGGTTAATTCTACATTAGAAATGTGTAACTCCATGTATATTAAGTAACAACATTCCTACAGACTACTGAAACGTCTGCATTTTTAATCATCTACACAACCTATCCAGGCCTACGGTATCTGTGAATCTAAACTCCACTGAAACTCCACCTCGTCATTATCTAGAGTGGTTATTCTGCAATGTGCAGTCTGATATCCCGAGAATGTTCACTATGTTAGTTTCACAAGCTTCCAATTACACAGCCACATAGCATCAGGTGTAGGTAGGAGGGAGGAAGGATACATACTGTATTCTGCAGCGTTCCCTATGCCCCTACATAGTGCACTACTACCCATAGGGCTCCAGTCAAAAGTAGTGCACTATATAGGGAATAGGGTGCTGTTTGGGACACAGACAAAGACACACACACAGACACAAAAACAGTTTCACATCATATCGCGTTTTCACATGTTGAGTTTAAATATCACATGTGAACACATACTTCCACAAGTATTACATTTAGAGTTCACCACCTTCTCTCATGTGAATCGTGTGTTTTCACCTCATATGTGAAGAAAAGAAAACTCCACATGTGGAATTGCAAGTTCATATGAAAAAATAGTCACAGGTAAAATTCTAATTCTCACATGTGGAATTGTAAGTTCCATCCTCAGTTTTCTCATATCACAGCCATTAAACTCTGTCACTGTTTTAAAGTCACCATTGGCATCATGGTGAAATCCCTGAGTGGTTTTCTTCCTCTCCGGCAACTGTGTTAGGAAGGTCGCCTGTATCTTTGTAGTGACTGGGTGTATTGATACACCATCCAAAGAGTAATTAGTTTCTTCACCGTGTTCAAAGGGATATTCAATGTTTTTATTTAATTCAATTGTTTTACTCAACTTCCAATTGGTGTCCTTCTTTGTGAGGCATTGGAAAAACTTCCTGGTCTTTGTGTCTGAAATGCACTGCTCGACTGAGGGACCTTACAGATCACTGTAAGTGTGGGGTACAGAGATGAGGTAGTCATTCAGAAATCATGTTAAAGATTATTATAGCACACAGAGTGAGTCCATGTAACTTATTACGTGACTTGTCAAGCTCATTTTTACCCCTGAACTTGTTTAGGCTCGATTAAACAAATATTTAATACTTATTGACTCAAAGACATTTCAGCTTGTCATTATTATTATTATTATTATTTATTTTTTTATAAAAAAATTAAAAATCTTTGCCGTTATGGGGTATTGTGTTTAGGCCATTAAACAATAAATGATAATAAATTCAGGCTGTAACAACAAACAGTTAAGAGGTGTGACTACGTTTGTATTCTTATTATGAGGGCTCATATTGAGTGTAAAGTATGAACCACGGTAACAATGTGTATTTTAGAAGGTTATTTGTTATGAAATTTGTATCTAATGGCCGAATGCTAATTGCTAACCACTAGCTTACCACTTCCATTTAGTAGTAGCTATTTTTTCTACTTTTATTGTTAGCTGTCCATTGGTTTTTGTAACATTTAATACACAGGCCTAAAATGGATTTTAAATATATGTTCAGAATACTCTCTAAACATCCTAAATATATAATCTACAGAGCTCCCGTGTAGTACAGCGGTCTAAGACACTGCATCTCAGTGCTAGAGGAGTCACTACAGACCCTGGTTCCGTTCCAGGCTCTATCACAGCGGTCTAAGACACTGCATCTCAGTGCTGGAGGAGTCACTACAGACCCTGGTTCCGTTCCAGGCTCTATCACAGCGGTCTAAGACACTGCATCTCAGTGCTGGAGGAGTCACTACAGACCCTGGTTCCGTTCCAGGCTCTATCACAGCGGTCTAAGACACTGCATCTCAGTGCTAGAGGAGTCACTACAGACCCTGGTTCCGTTCCAGGCTCTATCACAGCGGTCTAAGACACTGCATCTCAGTGCTAGAGGAGTCACTACAGACCCTGGTTCCGTTCCAGGCTCTATCACAGCGGTCTAAGACACTGCATCTCAGTGCTGGAGGAGTCACTACAGACCCTGGTTCCGTTCCAGGCTCTATCACAGCGGTCTAAGACACTGCATCTCAGTGCTGGAGGAGTCACTACAGACCCTGGTTCCGTTCCAGGCTCTATCACAGCGGTCTAAGACACTGCATCTCAGTGCTGGAGGAGTCACTACAGACCCTGGTTCCGTTCCAGGCTCTATCACAGCGGTCTAAGACACTGCATCTCAGTGCTAGAGGCGTCACAACAGACACCCTGGTTCGATTCCAGGCTGTATTACAGTCCCATAGGGCGGCGCACAATAGGCCCAGGGTCGTCCGGGTTTGGCCAGTGGAGGCAGTAATTGTAAATAAGAATTTGTTCTGAACTGACTTGCCTAGTTAAATAAAGGTTAAATAAAGGTTAAATAAAGGTTAAATAAAGGTTAAATAAAGGTTAAATAAAGGTTAAATAAAGGTTAAATAAAACAGTTTTTTTTTTTATTATTCAAAGTGTTTCCTTTCAAATGGTATCAAGACTATGCATATCCTTGCTTCAGGTCCTGAGCTACAGGCAGTTAGATGTGGGCCCTGAGCTACAGGCAGTTAGATTTGGGTCCTGAGCTACAGGCAGTTAGATGTGGGTCCTGAGCTACAGGCAGTTAGATTTGGGTCCTGAGCTACAGGCAGTTAGATGTGGGTCCTGAGCTACAGGCAGTTAGATTTGGGTCCTGAGCTACAGGCAGTTAGATTTGGGTCCTGAGCTACAGGCAGTTAGATTTGGGCCCTGAGCTACAGGCAGTTAGATTTGGGTCCTGAGCTACAGGCAGTTAGATGTGGGTCCTGAGCTACAGGCAGTTAGATTTGGGTCCTGAGCTACAGGCAGTTAGATGTGGGTCCTGAGCTACAGGCAGTTAGATTTGGGTCCTGAGCTACAGGCAGTTAGATTTGGGTCCTGAGCTACAGGCAGTTAGATTTGGGTCCTGAGCTACAGGCAGTTAGATTTGGGTCCTGAGCTACAGGCAGTTAGATTTGGGTCCTGAGCTACAGGCAGTTAGATTTGGGTCCTGAGCTACAGGCAGTTAGATTTGGGTCCTGAGCTACAGGCAGTTAGATTTGGGTCCTGAGCTACAGGCAGTTAGATTTGGGTCCTGAGCTACAGGCAGTTAGATTTGGGTCCTGAGCTACAGGCAGTTAGATTTGGGTCCTGAGCTACAGGCAGTTAGATTTGGGTCCTGAGCTACAGGCAGTTAGATTTGGGTATGTCATTTTAGGTCCTGAGCTACAGGCAGTTAGATTTGGGTATGTCATTTTAGGTCCTGAGCTACAGGCAGTTAGATTTGGGTATGTCATTTTAGGTCCTGAGCTACAGGCAGTTAGATTTGGGTCCTGAGCTACAGGCAGTTAGATTTGGGTATGTCATTTTAGGTCCTGAGCTACAGGCAGTTAGATTTGGGTATGTCATTTTAGGTCCTGAGCTACAGGCAGTTAGATTTGGGTATGTCATTTTAGGTCCTGAGCTACAGGCAGTTAGATTTGGGTATGTCATTTTAGGTCCTGAGCTACAGGCAGTTAGATTTGGGTATGTCATTTTAGGTCCTGAGCTACAGGCAGTTAGATTTGGGTATGTCATTTTAGGTCCTGAGCTACAGGCAGTTAGATGTGGGTCCTGAGCTACAGGCAGTTAGATGTGGGCCCTGAGCTACAGGCAGTTAGATTTGGGTATGTTATTTTAGGTCCTGAGCTACAGGCAGTTAGATTTGGGTATGTTATTTTAGGTCCTGAGCTACAGGCAGTTAGATTTGGGTATGTTATTTTAGGTCCTGAGCTACAGGCAGTTAGATTCGGGTATGTCATTTTAGGTCCTGAGCTACAGGCAGTTAGATTCTAGCGCAGGAAAACAATAGATTCACCGATGGGTGGAATGCGCGCACCACTATTATAGGCAGGGCAGAACACTGTCTAAAAGCTCACGCGAAAAAAATCTGTGGAATTCTTTGCATCTATTTTCCTTTCAGTCGTGAAAAGGTGAACAGGTGTAACTATCACTGCTAAAGTTCAACATAAAATCACTTGCAATAGCATAGGGATTCATTCATTTTTCTTGAAATTTTAACAGGTAATTGCATCAATTAGAGATGAATCGAAGGGATATGATGAGCTTGTAATTAGTCCTTTATTGACATGACCTCACACATTGTGTTGAACTAGAAATACTTCCTAGTGAGATGTGTAGGCTACCTATAGTAGTGTTAGGAGACACTATTAAGGTCCTTAACTAATGCTCTATACCTAACAGGAAGTGCAGTACGTGCCCGACGGAGAGGGCTTGGCTTGTGATGAAGAGCATGACTGAAAAGGATCCACCTCGTCTCAAAAAGGGGAGGGAGGGGCACCAACCACCAAAGAAGTTACATCACATAGGTTGTGTCTCAAATGGCACCCTACTCCCTATTGTTGTGCACTACTTTGACCTGAGTCCTATGGGCTCTTGATAAAAGTAGTGCACTAGGAAATAGGGCGCCATTTGGAGCGTATACCCGCTGTGGGCAAACAGAGACCTTCCCTCTGTAAGGGTGACAGAAACAACACACTCCAGGAAATGGCCGTGTCCAGCCTCAGAATCACCACGCAGAGAAGGGCATCACTGTGGCTGACCTGGGTGCCTGGGATGGAGGGGTGCAAGGAGATGAGACCCGTACAAACATTTCTTGCACTTTCACATGTGAAAAACATTCACGTGAAAATCGAATTTGCCGTTTTACCTGTAAAACTGTCATATGTTAAACTGCATGTTAAACTGCATGTTAAACTGTCACATGTTAAACTGCAAGTTAAACTGCAAGTTAAACTGCATGTTAAACTGCAAGTTAAACTGCAAGTTAAACTGCAAGTTAAACTGCAAGCACAAAGCAGATGTCCTAACCGACTTGCCAAAACTATAGTTTGTTAACAAGAAATTTGTGGAGTGGTTGAAAAATGACATTTAATGACTCCAACCTAAGTGCAAGTAAACTTCTAACTTCAACTGTAGGTGTACCATGTGCTGGGGGGAAAATGCCACTGTAAAATGTTACATTTTGTCACACAACACAATGCCACCAATGTCTCAAGTTTTGAGGGAGCGTGCAATTGGCATGCTAACTGCAGGAATGTCTACCAGAGCTGTTGCCAGAGAATTAAATGTTCATTTCTCTACCATAAACCATCTCCCATGTTGTTTTACAGAATTTGGCAGATGCCGTGACGAGATCCTTAGGCCTATTCTCGTGCCATTCATCCTCCGCCATCACCTCATGTTTCAACATGATAGTGCACAGCCCCATGTCGCAAGGATCTGTACACAATTCCTGGAAGCTGAAAATGTCCCAGTTCTTCCATGGCCTGAATACTCACCAGACATGTCACCCATTGAGCATGTTTGGGATGCTCTGGATCGACGTGTACGACAGCGTGTTCCAGTTCCCACCAATATCCAGCAACTTTACACAGCCATTGAAGAGGAGTGGGACACCATCCCACAGGTCACAATCAACAGACTGATCAACTCTATGTGAAGGAGATGTGTCTCGCTGCATGAGGTAAATGGTGGTCACACCAGACTGGTTTTCTGATCCACGCCCCTACCTTTTTTAAGGTGTCTATGACCAACAGATAAATATATGTATTCCCAGTCACGTTAAACCCATAGATTAGGGCCTCATGAATTTATTTAAATGGACTGATTTCCTCATATGAACTGTAACTCAGTCAAATCTTTGAAATTGTTGCATGTTGCATTTATATTTTTGTTCAGTATTTACATATATACATATTTATATTTATAAATATATGTTGAAAATCCATGTGAAATCCATGTGAAATCCATGTGAAATCCATGTGAAATCCATGTGAAATCCATGTGAAACCCATGTGAAATCCATGTGAAATCCATGTGAAATCCATGTTAAATCCATGTGAAATCCATGTGAAATCCATGTGAAATCCATGTGAAACTTCACACTTGTCTGACTCATGCGAAACACATACATATAAAAAATGTGCATGCCGTTTTTCACGTGATTTGTGCACATGAGTGTTTATACATGTGTCCGAAAACAACATTTATTTATTTTCTCACATCTTTTTTGTAAGAGGCGGTAGTAGGTAGGGGGCGAATGGAGGGGTAGAGGCGTAGGGTAGAGGTGGAGGGGTGGAGGTAGGAGGGTGGAGGTAGGAGGGTAGAGGTGGAGAGTTGGAGGTAGAAGGGTGGAGGTAGGAGGGTAGAAGGGTGGAGGTAGAAGGGTGGAGGTAGGAGGGTAGAAGGGTGGAAGTAGAAGGGTGGAGGTAGAAGGGTGGAGGGTGGAGGAAACTGGGCTTGCTGAAGTGTTAGAAGTGTTAGAGCTCCTGCAGGAATTAACCCCCCCCCCCCCCCCCCCCCTCCCCTGAGCTGTACAGCGAGGGCCGATGCCAAGGGAGCTCAGGAACACTGAGGTTCAAATTTTGCTCAGACCTCTGTCATATAATCACAACATCTTACCCATACAACCCCTGAGGTATGTGTCGCCTAATCAGTGATAATAAACCCTCTGGAATAGATTTGATATCACCCTAGTGTTATTCACCAAGGTACTATAGTAGTAAACCATTGACTGACCCAGGGACTATAGTAGTAAACCACTTAGCCCGCTTGCTAACGCCAGTCCTGCCCAACAGAGACATACCAGTACAAGACATGCAACTCTTCTCAGCTTTCCAGCCTGAGCTGCAACCTCGTCTCAAAGCTTTTCGTATTATTCTGTACGTAAATCCGAGGAAATATCCATTTAGCATGAGATGTAACGAATTACAATTTATATTATATGTTACGAATTTTCAAAACATACAACATGTTATGAATTTGCAAAAATTATGATATGTTAGGAATTCTAGCTAGGTGTCTAATGTTAGTTAACTGGCTAACATTAGCTAGGCTAGGGGTTAGGGTTAAGTTTAGGAGTTAGGGTAAAAGGTTAAGGTTATGTTTAAGGAAAGGTTTAGCTAAAAGGGTTAAGGTTAGGGGAAGGGTTAGCTAACATGCTAAGTAGCGGCAAAGTAGCTAAAAAAGTAGTAAACATTTTAAAGTTGCTAATTAGCTGAAATGCTGAAGTTATTTGTGCTAGATTCAAACTTGCAACCTTTTGGTTGCTTGACATTTGTAATATATGCCCACCCATCCACCCCGACCAATCACATAACTTTAGTTTTTTTGCCTTAAGTAACCATCTGTCTTATGTAACCGTACCAAACGTAGCATATGGGTGGCAGGTAGCCTGGCGGCGGCGGGGGGGGGGGGGGGGGGGGGGGGGGGGCGTTGGACTAGTAACCGAAAGCTTGCTGGATCGAATCCCCGAGCTGACAAGGCAAAAATCTGTCATTCTACCCCTGAGCAAGGCAGTTAACCCACTGTTCCCCAGACGCCATGGATGTTGATTAAGGCAGGCCTCCGCGCCTCTCTGATTCAGAGGGGTGGGGGTTACATGCAGAAGACACATTTCATTTGAATGCATTGTTGTACAACTGAGTAGGTAACCTCCTTTCGCCATATCATACTAATTTGAGCTTCCCGGATGTACTATGTTACGTTTAGTCTATGAGACCAGGCTGTGAGCTTTGAAATGTAGCACTGCTCTGCTTCAAGTCAACTCAGTGGGAGGGAAGACCTCTGAGGAATCTATGGAATGCTTTCTTACGCTTACCCAGGGGAATCAACGGACCGAGGGAGGCAAAATATTTACTGTTAAAAACAGAGCTATTTGAAAAGCAAAAAGCACTAGTTGCCAACAGCAGGCTTGAGGGAGGCATAGCTCACATGAGAGAACAGAGCAGGGCTAGACATGGCTCCTCTTGATAACGGGCAATAGGTAGCCTAGCGGTTAACGCATTGGGCCAGTAACTGAAAGTTTGCTGGTTTGAATATTCAAGCTGATGAGGAGAAAATTATGTTGATGTGCCCTCGAGCAAGGCACTTAAGTTTAAAAGTTCCTCCAGGGGTACTGTCCTATTATAACTGAACCTTTGATACATTTCACTGGACATATCTGGTGTAATGTGACAATAAAACATGTTGTTTATAAAACACATGTATAAAAATGATGATGATTTTTAAAACAGATGATTTTTGGAAATCCTATGGTCACATTATAATTCACACTTTACAAGATAAAGAGACATTTCTAATAACCAACTCTAAAGATCACTTCACATCGGAGTGAGGCTTTCACATGTAACAGAAGGGAGGCTTTTCACATGTAACAGAAGGGAGGCTTTTCACATGTAACAGAAGGGAGGCTTTTCACATGTAACAGAAGGGAGGCTTTTCACATGTAACAGAAGGGAGGCTTTTCACATGTAACAGAAGGGAGGCTTTTCACATGTAACAGAAGGGAGGCTTTTCACATGTAACAGAAGGGAGGCTTTCACATGTAACAGAAGGGAGGCTTTCACATGTAACAGAAGGGAGGCTTTTCACATTTAACAGAAGGGAGGCTTTTCACATGTAACAGAAGGGAGGCTTTTCACATGTAACAGAAGGGAGGCTTTCACATGTAACAGAAGGGAGGCTTTCACATGTAACAGAAGGGAGGCTTTCACATGTAACAGAAGGGAGGCTTTTCACATTTAACAGAAGGGAGGCTTTTCACATGTAACAGAAGGGAGGCTTTCACATGTAACAGAAGGGAGGCTTTTCACATTTAACAGAAGTGAGGCTTTCACATGTAACAGAAGTGCTCCTGGGACTCAATATTCCAGCCACGTGCCTGTTGGGTGACGGTGGGGTCTTTGGCAAGACACATATTTAAGTTCATATCTCATTTAATGCTTCAACCATAGCGATACAATATAAAATAGTGCTCTATTTAATTCTGTGGCTTCAACCATCTACATTCTTTGCAGGAAATGTAAAAAAAAAAAATTTAAAAAGGTGTTTCACAGAGTGAGAATGATGAAGGTGATCAACAGAGGAAAGGAGGAAGGACTGCTTCATTCAGAACATTAATCACCAAAGGTGTTTTTATGAATCAGATTTAATAAATACAGAAAAAACCCTCTGAAACATATTTTACATTTTCTCTACGAAGAACGAAATGGCAGCCAATTGCTTTGCTTTTTTTAAATAGAGCTTAATATGATGTAAACATGTTTGAATGTTCTGTGGTGAATGTTCTGGAATGGAATGTGTAGACCTGAGTTAGTTTTATTGTACCAGATAAGTATTCCTCTGAGTTGCTGAGTTGTTGGACTGTGCGTCACAGTTCAGCTGTGTAAAATGCCAGAGACATTCCTCTGAGCTGAGAGTGTTGTTTGATTAGAGATAATTAAAAGCAGACTAGTTGGAATGCAATGCAGCAGATGTGGAGGAGAGAGAAAGAATTCTGGAAAGAAAGCAGATGCCACGAAAACAGTGCCAAATATGTAAAAATGAAATGTAATGAAAATGATAGGAAATATTTTAAAGAAGGTCACATTTTCATGTCAATTTGGGATGAGGTGCTTCAGAAGATAATTATGGTACATGCCTGTCAAATATTGAACACCATTTTTTTAAATGCATTTTGTGGTTGTTTGGAGTGTGTTCATTTATTCCTTTACCATAATTCAATCACTTTGTCATCAGAAACCACAGTGAAACATGGACAATTAGACAGTTAATTGGTGGTGGAAATGTAAGTCTCGATTTAAAAAAACAAACAGACGGATTTGTGTATCTTATTTCATCTATGGTCAATTAACAACGTTGCTTGTCTGTCAAGGTGTATACTGTCAAGGTGTCTACTGTCAAGGTATATACTGTCAAGGTGTATACAGTCAAGGTGTATACTGTCAAGGTGTCTACAGTCAAGGTGTATACTGTCAAGGTGTCTACTGTCAAGGTGTATACTGTCAAGGTGTATACTGTCAAGGTGTATACTGTCAAGGTGTATACTGTCAAGGTATATACTGTCAAGGTGTCTACTGTCAAGGTGTATACTGTCAAGGTATATACTGTAGATTAGTACTGATGTCTTTGAGACACTTCTTCAGACATTGCAACAAGTTAGCAATAAATGTGTTTATTGATAAAGACCAGCCTTGTCCATTTGGTTGTCCATTTATTTAAAAAAACAGGCTTGTTTATTGGTGAAAACCAGCCTTATGTATTCATAAAGACCAGTCTTGTTTATTGGTGAAAACCAGCCTTTTACATTGATGAAAGCCAGCCTTGTCGAATGGTAAAGACCAGCCTTGACTATTGATAAAAACCAGCCTTGTCTATTGGTGAAAACTAGCCTTGTCTATTGGAGAAAACAAGCCTTGTCTGTTGGTGAAAACCAGCTTTGTCTATTTATAAAGACCAGCGTTGTCTGTTGATAAAGACCAACCTTGTTTATTTGTGATAACCAGCCTTGTCTATTGGTGAAAACCAGCCTTGTCTGTTGGTGAAAACCAGCCTTGTCTATTGGTGAAAACCAGCCTTGTTTATTGGTGAAAACCAGCCTTGTCTATTGGTGAAAACCAGCCTTGTTTATTGATAAAGACCAGCCTTGTTTATTGGTGAAAACCAGCCTTGTCTATTGGTGAAAACCAGCCTTGTCTATTGGTGAAAACCAGCCTTGTCTATTGATAAAGAGCACCCTTGTTTATTGGTGAAAACCAGCCTTGTCTATTGGTGAAAACCAGCCTTGTCTATTGGTGAAAACCAGCCTTGTTTATTGGTGAAAACCAGCCTTTTACATTGATGAAAGCCAGCCTTGTCGAATGGTAAAGACCAGCCTTGACTATTGATAAAAACCAGCCTTGTCTATTGATAAAGAGCACCCTTGTTTATTGGTGAAAACCAGCCTTGTCTATTGGTGAAAACCAGCCTTGTCTATTGGTGAAAACCAGCCTTGTTTATTGGTGAAAACCAGGCTTTTACATTGATGAAAGCCAGCCTTGTCGAATGGTAAAGACCAGCCTTGACTATTGATAAAAACCAGCCTTGTCTATTGGTGAAAACTAGCCTTGTCTATTGGAGAAAACAAGCCTTGTCTGTTGGTGAAAACCAGCTTTGTCTATTTATAAAGACCAGCGTTGTCTGTTGATAAAGACCAACCTTGTTTATTTGTGATAACCAGCCTTGTCCATTGGTGAAAACCAGCCTTGCCTATTAATAAAGACCAGTGTTGAATATTGATAAAGACCAGCCTTGTTTATTGGAGAAAACCAGCTTTGCCTGTTGATGAAAACCAGAATTGTCTATTGGTGAAAAACAGCCTTGTTTGTTGATAAAGACCAGCCTTGTCTAATGGTAAAGACCAGCCTTGTCTATTGATAAAGACCAGCCTTGTTTATTGATAAAAAACCAGCCTTGTCTATTGGTGAAAACCAGCCTTGTCTATTGGTGAAAACCAGCCTTGTCTATTGGTGAAAACCAGCCTTGTCTATTGGTGAAAACCAGCCTTGTCTATTGGTGAAAACCAGCCTTGTCTATTGATAAAGACCAGCTTTGTTTATTGGTGAAAACCAGCCTTGTCTATTGGTGAAAACCAGCCTTGTCTATTGGTGAAAACCAGCCTTGTCTATTGATAAAGACCAGCCTTGTTTTTTGATAAAGACCAGCCTTTTCTATTGATGGCTCTAGACAGACTCTTTGTTTCACCATGTGCACTAGAGGAAATCCTCTGCAATCACCCCCACTGGGCTACACTGGGACTGTGTGTCCCCCCACAAGGATAGCTGTACAAGACTGTGTGTGTGTGTGTCCACAAGGATAGCTGTACAAGACTGTGTGTGTGTGTGTCCACAAGGTTAGCTGTACAAGACTGTGTGTGTGGGTGTGTCCACAAGGATAGCTGTACAAGACTGTGTGTGTGTGTGTGTCCACAAGGATAGCTGTACAAGACTGTGTGTGTGTGTCCCCACAAGGATAGCTGTACAAGACTGTGTGTGTGTGTCCCCACAAGGATAGCTGTACAAGACTGTGTGTGTGTGTGTGTGTGTGTGTGTGTGTGTGTGTGTGTGTGTGTGTGTGTGTGTGTGTGTGTGTGTGTGTGTGTGTGTGTGTGTGTGTGTGTCCACAAGGATAGCTGTACAAGACTGTGTTTGTGTGTCCCCACAAGGATAGCTGTACAAGACTGTGTTTGTGTGTCCCCACAAGGATAGCTGTACAAGACTGTGTGTGTGTGTGCGTGAGTGCATGTGTTTGTAATGCGCCAATGATATATTGTGATGCAGGTTTCTTGCCAACAGTCAAGCAGGTGGCAGAGTTGTTTTTCTCCTCTGAATAAACCATCCTTCACCCGCTGAAAGGGAGACACTATTAATGTCCGTCTATTGACTCTGATTAGATGGGCTTGTACTTGTAATACATGTCAGCTCTGCCTTGTGTTAAATTGACACAGGATGCATTATATATATATATATATATATATATATATACATATGTGTATAACCTTGGAAGACTTGGAAGACTCCATCTCAGTCAATGGGATTGAAATGTTGCATATTCACAATGTGTATTTGCAAGTGCAGTGTGCAGAAGTTCCCTTTTCGGAATTCTACCATCGACGAGAGAAACAACAACAACACAGTTTTAACGATATATATTACTGTTTTTATTCCATTATTGAAATGTTAATGGCATAGAAAAGTTCTCCACAGCAACATAAAGGGTTCAACGAGCCATACAGGTTGGTTTATATAGGCTCATGTTAGAACAAATCTTTGGCATCATTTTTTTCACATCAATAAAATACTAAAAATGAAATAATATAGAAAATATATTAACTTCTTTTCTCAGTTCAAAATGACAACTTTATGTAAACAGAGTCCAATTTATAGTGAAAAGGGTATCAACAAGCAAATGGTTCTGACACAGAGCATATGACCAGCAAATGGTTCTGATACAGAGCATATGACCAGCAAATGGTTCTGATACAGAGCATATGACCAGCAAATGGTTCTGATACAGAGCATATGACCAGCAAATGGTTCTGATACAGAGCATATGACCAGCAAATGGTTCTGACACAGAGCATATGACCAGCAAATGGTTCTGATACAGAGCATATGGCCAGCAAATGGTTCTGACACAGAGCATATGACCAGCAAATGGGTCTGACACAGAGCATATGACCAGCAAATGGTTCTGACACAGAGCATATGACCAGCAAATGGTTCTGACACAGAGCATATGGCCAGCAAATGGTTCTGACACAGAGCATATGACCAGCAAATGGTTGACACAGAGCATATGACCAGCAAATGGTTCTGACACAGAGCATATGGCCAGCAAATGGTTCTGACACAGAGCATATGACCAGCAAATGGTTCTGACACAGAGCATATGACCAGCAAATGGTTCTGACACAGAGCATATGGCCAGCAAATGGTTCTGACACAGAGCATATGACCAGCAAATGGTTCTGACACAGAGCATATGACCAGCAAATGGTTCTGACACAGAGCATATGACCAGCAAATGGTTCTGACACAGAGCATATGGCCAGAAAATGGTTCTGACACAGAGCATATGACCAGCAAATGGTTCTGATACAGAGCATATGACCAGCAAATGGTTCTGACACAGAGCATATGACCAGCAAATGGTTCTGAAACAGAGCATATGACCAGCAAATGCACTGTGAGAGAAAGAAGAAAATAAGTATAATTTGAAGATGGTGAAGGACTGTAGAGTTCGAATACAACACTCGTCTCACATTCCAGTCAAAAACAATAATTTAGATTCCTGCTCTGACACACACACACACACACAGAGAGAGATAGAACTAACTGGTATCAACACATGTCACCATCCCAATTAGATGCAGGCTGAAGTTTAAATTAGGGGACACATACAACACATGTAAAAAGACATTCAGACCTCAGACATGTGAGATCCTCAAGCAAGGAGGGGGAAAAACAGCACACTTCAAAATAACACTGGGGGGTTTATTTAGCACGATCAACAAATAGACTGGCAGATGCAAGGCAGATATGGCTAGCTCTCTGTCTCCACAGATCTGTTTCTGGATATAACTACTCAACGGATTTAGAAGACGCTCAGATGCTCCTGGTAGAAGCCAGAAATGAATAGACTGAAAAAGAGACTAGAATCCTCAGAATGTTATGCCATGTTAAAACAGGGTGAAGGGTCAGACTCTAGATAGCCTAATTCTCGGATCCGAGTGGGAGAGTGGGAGCATTCCATCAGGGAAGGAACGTCAGTCGATTAGCCCGGCTTGTCAGCAGAGGGTGGTGGGACAGCGGCATTCTGGGTATCGACTGTCTGGGACCCAAAACAATAACCCGGCTGTGTTCCAAATGTCATCTTATTCCCTATATCGTCAGGGTTCTCCAATTATGTTTTAATTGTTGAACATTATAGACAGTATAAAAAAAACAACAGCAAAATCAGCTCCAAGTGATTTTAATTTGGTTAATCTGTTCCAAAGTACACCCCCCGCATAATAGAGATATATATCTGATCTATACTAATGTAAGCAAGGTTTATAAAATGATCATGTTATAATCAATCGGGGGGGGGGGGTTATTGCAGTCAATTTGCAATCTACAAATAATCTGTTATTATGTTGCGGCCCTCCCCTGACCATCCGCTCAAGAAGAAAATCGGCCTGCGGCTGAATCTAGTTGATGATCCCTGCCCTCTATAGGGCACTAATTATAACCAGGGCACTACATGGGGAATAGGGATGCTATTTGGGACACAGCCTGGGCATCTCAGACATCGGGCCCAGTGGTGTGAACGGCAACCTCCCCTCTTCCTCGTCCTCTGTTTCTCAAAGAGGAAGAACAGTCAGGTCAGACATCCACCGTTACCCCACCCTCCAATCTAAACAAGGCCCATTCCAGTGGTAAAGCTGGGGGGGGGGGGGGGGGTGCGGGGCCTCACCATACAGGCTGTGATATGTAGGGAGAGGAGAGTGCCAACTGCATAGTTTAATTTAGGCTTGGGAATGCAGAAGTTGGGTTCGTTTGGTATTTACGGTACTCAAGCACACTGTGAAATGGACCACTCATCCAAGGACATCGGAGGAGGAAGAGGAGGAGAGATTACTCTTACAACTGTCTTCACCAAGCATGTATATTAGCGTTACAACATAATAGGAAGGATATGTGTAATCATAGAACAAGCTAAAAGTAGCCGTGGGATAGTGATGTAGTTTTTTTTCCAGGAATGTTTGACTTGGCATGCTGAGCTCAAAGTAGCTGACACACTGTCTGTCCATGACGGAAACAGATATGCAGTATGAATAGAAGTGTATAGACCAGCAAGGGGTGGAGAATGACAGACAGACAGCTTTCATAAAGGCCAAACAACACACAACTCTTCACACAAACACATCACGTCACACTACGAGCAGCACTTAAACAAGAATATATCACAATAAAACACCAACTACATACAAATATAATACAAAACGCAGTTTGATTGATATCTCAGGTTGTGCAGCAATGCAGAAGCCTTGTCTGAGTACCTTGGAGGCTTCAGATGGAGACTGGGGTAGTTGCCCCTGGCTGGTCCACTAACTAGAGAACACGGCCAATTCAATTCTTCTTCACTTTTCTAAGTGCAGAGAGAGAAACAGTCAAGTGGAGCAGAGCTCTCCTCTCTGTCTGCTACACACTTCCTGATGCTTCTGGATTCTTTTCTCAGGTAGGAAGGAAGGAAGGAAGGAAGGTAGGAAGGAAGGAAGGTAGGTGGGTGGGTAGGTAGGTAGGAAGGAAGGTACAGTATGAAGATAGGTAAGATGGAAGGAAGGTAGGTAGGAAGCAAGGAAGGTAGGTAGGAAGGTGGGTAGGTAGGAAGCACATGTCCATGTCCGTCTCCAAACTGTCCCTCTGTCTTCAAAGGAAGTGTCCTTCTGTTCATCTGGAGGCCAGTCTGGCCAGAAACAGACAGACAGGCAGGCTGTCTTCTTCTCTCTGGGTGGGATATGCAGGACAGGAAGTTGTCTCGGTCATCGACCGTGTTTTCACTGTCCATCCACAGTTCAACGTTTGTTAAATAAGGATTTCTACTACGCCTGCTGCAGTGTCTGAACTGCTGGGGGGATCCACTGTGAGGTCAGCCTTTTGGGCTGGGACATCACTATCACACTGGCTGCTGTGGTCCCTTCTCTGGGGCTCGGAGTAGGGGAGAGGCAGGGCCAGGGGGGCGCGGGGGTGTTGGTGGGGGGATCGGGACAGAGGAGACACTGCAGCAGCCGTCTGGTCATCAGAGAGGCTCTTTCCTACAAACACAGACAACAAGAGGAAGCTGGTTAATTACCAGATCACAGACCAACAGGAGGAAGCTGGTTAATTACCAGATCACAGACAACAAGAGGAAGCTGGTTAATTACTAGATCACAGACAACAAGATGAAGCTGGTTAATTACCAGATCACAGACAACAAGAGGAAGCTAGTTAATTACCAGATCACAGACCAACAAGAGGAAGCTGGTTAATTACCAGATCACAGACCAACAAGAGGAAGCTGGTTAATTACCAGATCACAGACAACAAGAGGAAGCTGGTTAATTACCAGATCACAGACCAACAAGAGGAAGCTGGTTAATTACCAGATCACAGACCAACAAGATGAAGTTGGTTAATTACCAGATCACAGACCAACAAGAGGAAACTGGTTAATTACCAGATCACAGACCAACAAGATGAAGCTGGTTAATTAACACCTGTTCTGTGAGCTTCTCTGCCACATCTATTGCAGGGCGTCAATCCCAGAGCGGAGAGGACATACGGTACATGCATTCTGTTACTGAAATATGTAGTCATCTATTTGATGAATGTCCCCTCACTGGGTCCTCTCCCCAAACTCTAGTTTTTTTTAAAGAAGTGCAACATTCTGCTTGGCGACACTAAGCAGCCCGCCAGTTGTCTCTCAGAGTTAATAGGCTGTTTTTAGAACTTACATTCCTCCAGGCGTTATGAACTGTGACCCCCCCCAGAAGACTAAAAAGAAGGAGAAGACAGAGCGATGTCATAATTCTCCAGATTCTTCAGGAAGTAGCTATATCTGCACTGAATTCTTGGCTCCCACGTAAACTTCATCTCTGTCTTCTCCTACTTTTTCCATCTGTGTCCCGAATGCCCCTCCCCCCATGCCCTACATAGTACACTACTTTTGACCAGAGCCTTATGGACCCTTGACAAAAGTAGTGCACTATATAGGGAATAGGGCGCCATAGGGCTCTGGTCAAAAGTAGTGCACTATGTAGGGTATCATTTGGGATGTAGAAATAGTCTTCTTGACATGAATGTATGGCCTGGGCTATAGCGCTCACCTTTTCCCCAGATGGGTCGCTCCACCGGGCCATTGAAGGAGGTGGATGTTGAGGCGTTGGCAGCGGTGCTGATGGAGGGGACGGACCTGGCAGGGCGGAGGAGGGCCTGCTGCTCTGGTCCAGTCCGTTGCTGTAACACCCTGATCACGGCATCCTTCTCCAGGAGCTGGGAGTGCAGCGCTCGGATTCTAGAGACACATGCAGAGATTTACATAGATGTAACTAGCATCTATGTAAATGTTCAGAAAGACTGAACAAGGGGAAAAGGGATAGGTATGACGTACGTACCTGTTCTCCATCTCCCGATGTCTGTGGCTGAATGGCAGGTGGTCGTTGAAGCTGTTGTTGGGTGAGTGACGAGGCGAGTGTTTGATGACGCTGCTGTCTCTCTGAGCTGCAGCGGTGGCGGCTGCGTCCATAGCAAACTGCCTCATGGTGCTCTCCTCCAGGTACTTCTGTTCCCAGTGTGTGATGTCAGCCTCCAGAGCCAGGATCCTCTCTTCTCTCTCAGCCAGCTGCTGCTGCTGTACAGACACCATGGAGCTCAGATCAGAGGGCAGGGAGCCAGGACCGCTAGCCGTGCTGTGGGACTGACACTGTGGAACGAAAAAAAAGGGTTGGTTAGAAAGTAAGGTAATGGAGAATGTTTCAAACCGTGCAGCAGTGGTCTTGTTTTGTAAGACCTGTGTTTTGACTACAGCCTTGGGGTTCGTCAAATATGACGTGTCAATGTGGATCATGAGGCAGCACTTTAAGTGCAAATACATGTGTGTGCGTGCGTGCGTGCGTGTGTGCGTGCGTGTGTGTGTGCGTGTGTGTGTGCACCACGTTGTGTCTCCTCTCCTCTCCTGCTCACCTGTGCTGATCGGATGCTCTTCAGCTCCTGCTCCAGCCTGGTCCTCAGCCTCAGTTCCAGGGCCTCTCTCTTCTCACAGGCTGCCTGTAGCTGGCCCAGGGCACTTTGCAGCCGCTCTACCTTCTCTACGTACGCCTTCTTCCTTCTAAGCTCCTCCTCCAGGGCCAGGTTACGGGTCTGTGCCGACCCCAGGGCCAGCTCCAGAACCTCCCGGCGCCGAAGCCACTCCTCCCCGGAACCACGCAGACGCTGCACCTCCCGCTGCTGTTCCTCATCTAAGGAGAGAGAGAGAGAGAGAGAGAGAGAGAGAGAGAGAGAGAGAGCGAGAGAGAGGTAGGCATGAGAGAGAGAGAGAGAGAGAGAGAGGTAGGCATGAGAGAGAAAGAGAGAGAGAGAGAGAGGTAGGCATGAGAGAGAGAGAGAGAAAGAGAGAGAGAGACAGAGAGAGAGAGAGGTAGGCGAGAGAGAGAGAGAGAGAGAGAGAGAGAGAGAGAGAGAGAGAGAGAGAGAGAGAGAGAGAGACAGACAGACAGAGAGAGACAGAGAGAGAGAGGGGAGGATACGTTAGGATGTTTAAGTGATAATGGCCGCTACAGATGTTACTGACCACATGATCTCTCAGTGAGTAGATCTCAGACCCCCCAAAGAGTTCCTTCATTGGATTCCATTCAAGTTACTCAGTTAGTCACTTTAATGGGTTCTAAGAATGTAAAGCGAGTTCCACTTCACATTGTAGGTGCTGTGAACTCTAAGGGAGGTGAAGACTGTTCTCCAACCCCTGAGGGGGGGGGGGGGTGTTGGCTGAGGTTAATACCTGAGGAATGCACTTATCCCGAACAGTCACTTTAGTTGTAGTTGTCGTAAACAGGGTCAATCAGTCCAACATATCTATTATAGACTGTCATTCCAAAGCCATCCAAATAGCCTAACACCAACTTTAATGTCCCCTTCAGCTACATATTAACAGCCAAAACGATATCACAGAGAAGACGAGATAACTAGAGAGCAACTGGCCGCTAAACCTAATTTAAAACAGTCAGGGTTACACAACCCAAGAGCAAACATGTATAGGTTTGCATGTTAGTTACAACATGTCCCAACATTGTTTTATTTTTGCATATGCAACTCTGTTTCTGTTATGGCTTCCAATCTCATATAAGCCACAAGCAGGTAACACCTTCTCAAACCCACCAACTGAACATTCCTCAGAGGGTAATCATTGTTCCTGGAGGGCCAACAGGCAGGGTAGTGTGACTGTTCAACCTGAACGTTGTTATTCTGTTGCATAAGGACCACTTTAAAGCTGATTTATAGGCTTCATTTCCAAATACAGTACCAAGTTCCCTAAATAATAGTTGTGAAGTTTTAACACAACGATGAGTGCCAGGGGCAGTGGCAGTTCCCCTTGCCAAAAGCTAGACAATAACAGCGTGAGAGTTGGCTAAACCTTATCCCACAACTGACCAGTCATGACTGCACATACTGAGGTAACAAAATGCCCTAAGATATAGACTGATACAGTCTCTGTCCAGGAGTCAGCGTGTTGTGGGTGGGCAGCAACACGCTGATAATACTACTACTACTACTACTACTAAGGGCTGTGAATAATGGCTGGTGTTCAAGTGCCAAGAGCGACTCTATTAGCAGGCCGGGTGGGAGGGAGGAGAAGGGAATGTACCTTCTGGCTTTATCCCCACAACACGACACGACACGACACAACAGACCATATTAATGTGGCGGAGAAATCAGCCACAGACTGCCACAGACTGCTAGGGTGACTGTTTACATAATGCCAGGGTGACTGTTTACATAATGCCAGGGTGACTGTTTACATAATGCCAGGGTGACTGTTTACATAATGCCAGGGTGACTGTTTACATAATGCCAGGGTGACTGTTTACATAATGCCAGGGTGACTGTTTACATAATGCTAGGGTGACTGTTTACATAATGCCAGGGTGACTGTTTACATAATGCTAGGGTGACTGTTTACATAATGCCAGGGTGACTGTTTACATAATGCCAGGGTGACTGTTTACAAAATGCCAGGGTGACTGTTTACATAATGCCAGGGTGACTGTTTACATAATGCCAGGGTGACTGTTTACATAATGCCAGGGTGACTGTTTACATAATGCCAGGGTGACTGTTTACATAATGCTAGGGTGACTGTTTACATAATGCCAGGGTGACTGTTTACATAATGCCAGGGTGACTGTTTACATAATGCTAGGGTGACTGTTTACATAATGCCAGGGTGACTGTTTACATAATGCCAGGGTGACTGTTTACATAATGCCAGGGTGACTGTTTACATAATGCCAGGGTGACTGTTTACATAATGCCAGGGTGACTGTTTCACAAAACAGATCTGAAAACAATCCCATTTGCCAAGTGCCCAGTTCCTTCCCTCTACAGAATCTCAAGAGATTATGAACTGCAAATAAATAAAGAAGAAAGCCAGTGTTTCCTCGTTCCTCTCTCATGTTTGGGGGGGCATCCGATGTTGACTTACTGTGTTCGAGGAGCTTGGCGAACACCTGCTGCTTCTGGTTGGCAGATTCAACATCTTTGGTTACTCGCTGTTTTGTAGCAGTGTCCAGACGATCTACAGGTGGAAGAGAGAGAGAGAGGGGAGGGAGATCGATTAACATCTAGCTATCTATTACTACTTATTGTGGGGAGAACCATACATAAACCACAAGAACTCCTGCTCCTGGTAATTAAGTATTTAGATTTATTTATACAGGTAAGTCCATCAAACAACACTCTTATTTGCGATTACTAGCTGTGTTATTAGCATTAGCATCTAGCTGCTGGTAGCCTTACCTCTGAGGTCTCTGTTGAAGTCGTGTAGTCTCTTGATCTCTGACTCCAGTTTGTTCCTCATGGTTTTTTCCAGGGTCTCTCTCTTGGCTGAGCCCTTCATCAGGGTCTCGTAGGCCTCAGATATCCTCTGGATCTCTACTTCCAGCTGGAAGGAAACACGAGAAGAGGACACTATCAGTCCGAGGGTCTCTAGCTTTAAACACAGATCATCCCCACCAGTGGTCACATTTTGAGGGGCTTTTTTTTGGTGGTGGTGGGGGGGGGGGCTCAGATGTGGAAACATAAAAGCCTGAAAACTCTGGTCCAAAGTCCGACAGTGGAAAAGCAGCATTAAAAAAAAGCATGTTTTAAGACCTGACCCTAAAGAGATCCAATGTCTCACAAGACTGTGATGTCATACAGAATGTATGAGACATATGAATTGCTTGGCTGGCCTGTTCATTGTGGAAGTACTGCAGTGTGCCCTAAGCAAATGACTAACACTTTGCTCCTAAAGAGAAGTGGGAATCCACATTCCTAACTGAGCGGTTATGAGTCCCAGGTGTCAGGGCGTTCATGTCTCCTCATGGCATTCTGCCAACGTGGAGGAGGCTGGAGCAGGAGGAGGAGCGGGAGCAGGATAAGGAGGAACAGGAAGAGGAGAGGCAGGAGGACAAAGGAGACAGAGATATAGAGGACAGTCCGGTCTCTGAAACAGGAGCACTACTAGTACCTTCAACATTAACCATGTTAATAAGACACTATCAGGTAGCAAGCACATGCATGACAATTCCCCACAAGTAGCAAATAAAGTTAAGGAATGTAGTCGTAAGCTTCCATGTGAAGAGGTTTGTGTGTGGAAGGTGGAGGAGTCTTGAATGAAAAGACAGACGGAAGTGTCTTCTCAATGTACTTTCATATGTGAAAATAACCTGTGTATGAGTCTCTGTCTGTTACTAAAATAACCTGTGTATGAGTCTCTGTCTGTTACTAAAATAACCTGTGTATGAGTCTCTGTCTGTTACTAAAATAACCTGTGTATGAGTCTCTGTCTGTTACTAAAATAACCTGTGTATGAGTCTCTGTCTGTTACTAAAATAACCTGTGTATGAGTCTCTGCCTGTTACTAAAATAACCTGTGTATGAGTCTCTGTCTGTTACTAAAATAACCTGTGTATGAGTCTCTGTCTGTTACTAAAATAACCTGTGTATAAGTCTCTGTCTGTTACTAAAATAACCTGTGTATGAGTCTCTGTCTGTTACTAAAATAACCTGTGTATGAGTCTCTGTCTGTTACTAAAATAACCTGTGTATGAGTCTCTGTCTGTTACTAAAATAACCTGTGTATGAGTCTTTGTCTGTTACTAGAAATGAATGATTCCAGAATTAACAGAAAAGTCCCTGTGGTCTGACCACGGTGCACATTCCTGCTACAGCACAGCTAGAGGGCTAATCTCACTGATATGCAGCATTGGCAAACACACACACACACACACACACACACACACACACACACACACACACACACACACACACACACACACACACACACACACACACACACACACACACACACACACACACACACACACACACACACACACACACACAGGTGTATACTTCCCTATCTACCTCTAAACCCTCTGTGAGCCAACAGGGCTTAGAAATAAAAACCTATTCATGCTTATCTATTGTAATGATACTCATAACTATTACTGTCAATAAACTATGCTTACAAGCAGTCAGACTCCTATATGCTGCATGCTGTGACAGAGTCATTCAAGGTTACTAATTAGGATTGTGTCCCCAATGGCACCCTATACCTTTTATAGTGCACTACTTTAGACCAGGGCTCATAGGGAATAGGGTGCCATTTTGTTCAGGACCCATAGGGCTCTGGTCAAAAGTAACGCAATACAGTGGCTTGCGAAAGTATTCACCCTCTTGGCATTTTTCCTATTTTGTTGCCTTACAACCTGGAATTATAATAGATTTTTTGGGTGGGTTTGTATCATTTGATTTACACAACATGTCTACCACTTTGAAGATGCAAAATATTTTAATAAATATTAAAAATTAAGCGTGCATAACAATTCATTCCCCAAAGTCAATACTTTGTAGAGCCACCTTTTGCAGCAATTACAGCTGCAAGTCTCTTGGGATATGTCTTTTTAAACTTGGCACATCTAGCCACTGGGATTTTGCCGATTCTTCAAGGCAAAACTGCTCCAGCTCTTTCAAGTTGGATGGGTTCCTGCTGGTGTACAGCAATCTTTAAGACATACCACAGATTCTCAATTGGATTGAGGTCTGGGCTTTGACTAGGCCATTCCAAGACATTTAAATGTTTCCCCTTAAACCGCTCAAGTGTTTCTTTAGCAGTATGCTTAGGGTTATTGTCCTGCTGGAAGGTGAACCTCCATCCCAGTCTCAAATCTCTGGAAGACTGAAACAGGTTCCCCTCAACAAGGTCCCTTCAATTCTGACCAGTTTCCCTGCCGATGAAAAACATCCCCACAGCATGATGCTGCCACCACCATGCTTCACCGTGGGGATGGTGTTCATGGGGTGATGAGAGTTGTTGGGTTTGTGCCAGACATAACGTTTTCCTTGATGGCCAAAAAGCTACATTTTAGTCTCATCTGACCAGAGTACCTTCTTCCATATGTTTGGGGAATCTCCCACATGCCTTTTGGTGAACACCAAACGTGTTCGCTTATATTTTTCTTTAATCAATGGCTTTTTTCTGGCCACTCTTCCGTAAAGCCCAGCTCTGAGGAGTGTACGGCTTAAAGTGGTCCTATGGACAGATTCTTTACTCTCCACTGTGGAACTTTGCATCTCCTTCAGGGTTATCATTGGTCTCTTTGTTGCCTCTCTGATTAATGCCCTCCTTGATTAATGCCCTCCTTGCCTGGTCCGCGAGTTTTGGTGGGCGGCCCTCTCTTGGCAGGTTTGTTGTGGTGCCATGTTCTTTACATGTTTTAATAATGTATTTAATGGTGCTTCGTGGCGATGTTCAAAGTTTCGGATATTGTTTTATAACCCAACCCTGATCTGTACTTCTCGACAACTTTGTCCCTGACCTGTTTGGAGAGCTCCTTGGTCTTCATGGTGCTGCTTGCTTGGTGGTGCCCCTTGCTTAGTGGTGTTGCAGACTCTGGGGCCTTTCAGAACAGGTATATATATATACTGAGGCATATATATCATGTGACAGATCATGTGACACTTAGATTGTACACAGGTGGACTTTATTTAACTAATTATGTGACGTCTGAAGGTAATTGGTTGCAACATATCTTATTTAGGGGCTTCATATCAAAGGGGGTAAATACATACACACACCACTTTTCTGTTTTACATTTTTGGGGAATTATTTGAAACAAGTAATTTTTTTAATTTCATTTCACCAATTTGGACTATTTTGTCTGTCCATTACATGAATTTCAAATAAAAATGTGTTTTAAATTACAGGTTGTAATGCAACATAATAGGAAAAACGCCAAGGGGGGTGAATCCTTTTGCAAAGCACTGTATATAGGGAATAGGGTGCCATTTGGGACATATCCAAGTAGTCTCCTCTCTCTCACCTTCTGCAGTCTGGCAGCCTTCTCGCTGTACCCCTCCAGCTCTTTCCTCAGTCTCTCATTTTCCCTCAACAGGTCCATCTGGGCACTGTTGTTGTGGGTACTGGGGTTGGCGTGGCTCATGTAGACCTCTGGACCAGAATGGACACTGTGGCGAATCATCTGGGCAGGTTCATACCTACGGAGAATAGAGGAGAGGATGGAGTCTACATCTATATCTATAATATTTTGAATCATTGAATCAAACTGCATCATTCACGTGGTTATAACCAAGTAGAGTCATTGGGGTATATTCATCCCATATAGATAACACAGGGATACTGGTTGTTATTGTAAAAGAGAACGCGTGCTCCATGACTTACCTGGCTAATGAAAGGCAAAATAAAAATGAATTATAGAAATGATTTAAATTAACTGGGAACTCATATTCCATATAATGTCATTCATATTGGCTTGTCTTGTGTTCTATTTACCTGTGCTGGGAGTGGAATGGGGGAGGAGGTTCCTGGTGGTAGTGTCCGTGTGTGTGTGTTCTATTTACCTGTGCTGGGAGTGGAATGGGGGAGGAGGTTCCTGGTGGTAGTGTCCGTGTGTGTGTGTTCTATTTACCTGTGCTGGGAGTGGAATGGGGGAGGAGGTTCCTGGTGGTAGTGTCCGTGTGTCTCCTGTGAGTGGCTGAGCATGTATCCAGGAGGCTTGACCAGGAAGGGGTAGTAGTCCGGGGGAGGTCCCCTCTGATCGGGGTACTGGAGAGACTCTGGTCCCTGGTGGTCAACAGGCCCACAGTGGCCATTGGAAAGCTGTGGGTAACTCTGTGTTGAGCTGAGGGGCAGACTGTCTCTGGATCCACATGATCCACCGTTCCTCTCCAGGGAGAGCTGCATGAGCCGTTCACTGAGGGAGCGGGCGTGCTCCCGTTTCAAATCCCACTGGCCCCCTCCCTGGTGATCCATCACCTCAAGCCCCTGACCCCGCTGGACTCCTACCGAGGCCAGATACTGAGAGTGGGCCTTGGCCTCCTCATAGGTGGGAAGCTCCTCTCCGTGTCTGTGGAGCTGGTAGAGGTGACACACGGAGTCACTCTCACAGTGTTTGTAGTCCCCCTGGTACTCCTGACCCTGGGGGTCCTGTCTGGTGGACATGTGGATGAACTGGGACTCTTCCTGGGTCAGGCTCTCCAGAGAGGAGCGGGGTGATCCGGTACCGCCTCCTCCGCTGCTGTTGCTGCCTCCACGCAGGGCCTGCTGCTGGATGGCCAGGAGGGTTCGGGTGTCTGTGGGGTTCCCGTAACGGAGCTGCTCCTGGATTAGACGGTGTAGAACCGTGCCAGAGGACTCCTCAGCAGTTCTCATCTCAGTCAATCAGAGAATATATAAGTGAATGTGCTGTGTTGAACTTTGGTGGTTTGGATTATTAGTTAACCACAGATCTAGAGACAGGAGCAGTAAGAGAATTAGCTAAATCAAATACTACATCTACAAGTCTTATAATGCATTATGATGCAGTTATAATTGATCATGCATTACCCCCTTACACTATCTAATAGTCATCTCATAATGATATAATGTCATCAAAAAGCATACACTATATATACAAAAGTATGTGGACACCCATTTAAATGAGTGGATTTGGCTATTTCAGCCACACCCGCTGCTGACAGGTGTATAAAGTTGAGGCCACAGCCATGCAGTCTCCATAGGCCAACATTGGCAGTAGAATGGCCTTACAGAAGAGTTCAGTGACTTTCAACATAGGATGCCACCTTTCCAACAAATGTCTGCCCTGCTAGAGCTGTAAGTGCTGTTATTATGAAGTGGAAATGTCTAGGAGCAACAAAGGCTCAGCCGCGAAGTGGCAGGCCACAAAAGCTCACAGAACGAGACCGCCGAGGTGCTGAGGCGCATGGCGCGTAAAAACCTGTCCTCGGGTTGCAACACTCACTCTACCGAGTTCCAAACTGTCGCTGGAAGCAACATCAGCACAATAACTGTTTATAAGCCTCTGGAACCTCAACTCCCAATGGACAGACCCCAACCAATGTAAGTTAATGTTTTGTATCATTTAGCTAGCTAGTTCCTAAACATTAACCCCTTATTCTTAGTCTTGGAAATGTTTCACTGACTTTCTATCTCTGCATTATTCACAGGGTAACTGTCAAGTTGTGAGTCTGAAAATGGACACTGGAGGTTAAGGAATCTGCATAGTAAGTATCAATTTGATGTTCATGAACATTTGTCACGACCTGATTAAGTCTGGCTAACTCATGTGGTCGACTAATCCTTACCCTAACTCTTTTCCTAACCGAATTATTCTAACCTACCACATGAATTCACCTAACCCGGCACGTTAATTCGCCTAACCTGCCAATTTAGTTATCCTAATTTGTAATTCACCTAACCTTCAACTGAACATTTGCTAACAGTGGAGCCTAACCAAGTCAGGTAGCCCGATCTCATTGGGTAGTCAAACATTAACCCTTCATTTTTTTTAAAATCTTGTGTGGATTTTTTTTTCCCCCACTGAGTTTCTGTCTCAGGGTAACTGTTCACTTTTTTAAAGATCTTATTTTCAAATAGAGTTGATAAGTGCACAGAGGTCATTTGTACACTACATTTTGTTTTTCCGATGCGACCTTGCAGTGGCTTTCTGAGCTCAAAAATGGAAGCAATCCATTTTTTTTGTGTTAATTCGTTGTGGTTTTTATATTGTATTTTGACATGCATTTAATTACATTTGACATGCATTTAATTACATTTCTTACACGTATATCACCATACATTATGAACTATGTATTACTCATATATAAAAAATATGTGTTATTCATATATAAATATATTGACCATAAATAGTCATGCATAATGTTAAATATATATATATATATTTTTTAAATACATGTAAATATATGAATAGCACATGTATGTAAAATGCATACTACCATATATGGATAAGCAATACACGTACATATACTTACACATGCCAAAAATATTCAGACATATTTAAAAAATATATTTTTTTTTAAATAAATTAAACATGTAAATATATTGATATATTTATGTAATATATGTGACATAGACATATATTTAGATTTGTATATATTGGTACATATATTCAATATTTGTATTTGAAATATATGTCAATATATTAGGTTTTGGTATGTTATGGGCAATTCTAAATTGCGTTTAGGGTAGCATAAATACAAGCATACCCTATGCTCTGAATAGCATTATATTAGCAGTGTCCTATGTCACTATAGATTATTTTTGAAAAGCCCAAAACGAGAAGTTAAGGGACAGTTTATTTGTGGATATTATTATATTGAGTCAGTCATTTCCTGCCGCAAACATTGCAGATTCCAATCAATTGCCTAATCACTATTTGTAATTTTTTCAACTAGGCAAGTCAGTTAAGAACAAATTCTTATTTTCAACGACGGCCTAGGAACAGTGGGTTAACTGCCTGTTCAGGGGCAGAACGACAGAGTTGTACCTTGTCAGCTCGGAGATTTGAACTTGCAACCTTTCGGTTACTAGTCCAACGCTCTAACCACTAGGCTGACCTGCCGTCCCTACACTCTAACCACTAGGCCACCCTGCCGTCCCTACACTCTAACCACTAGGCCACCCTGCCGTCCCTACACTCTAACCACTAGGCCACCCTGCCGTCCCTACACTCTAACCACTAGGCCACCCTGCCGTCCCTACACTCTAACCACTAGGCTAACCTGGCCTTTTTTTTTTACTTTCCAGAACATTTCACATATTATGACAGATATCAGGCCACACATTCCTTGAGGCTATTGTGTGTTGTTTACTATACAATCTAAATGGTGTGTATATGGGGGACTAAATTCTCTATAGCCTCTATGGCCAACACACATAGCCACAATGAATAGAGAGAGCGTGAACTAAACTGCTGCCTCCCCATGTCTGACAACATTCCTGTCTCAACGAGGAACATAAAACATATAGCCCAATAAACCAATTGATAAGCAGTGCCAATAAAGTTCAAATAAAGTCTCTATTGTCTACAGCGGCTCCTTAGACAGACATGATCACAGACCAAAGCCGACATTCCTACGTATTACGTGTGTGTGTGTGTGTGTATGTGTGTGTGTGTAATTCTGAATTAAAATGACAACTATTACAACATTAACTATCCTTTCTTACAATCTATCCACATATTATTTTGGTCTTATAATAAGGTCAAAAGGGGGGGGGGGGAATAGAATTTGCGCCTAAAGTCATACTTTGAAAGACCTTTCCCACCATGCGTAAAGTAACTCATTTCAAAAAAGCTGCAAAAATATTATCTTACCTATTTACATTGTCATCACGGAAACAAGTTGTGGACGCCGTAGGTCTATATCGTTTATATTTCTTTTAAACGTAATGTAATCCTAATAGAACTTCCTATAACTGGAAAGTATAAATTCGTATCCTGAGTATACTACGTTCCGCTGAGAGAGTGCACTGCTACGGTGTGCGTCTCTGAGAAGCTTTCACAACAGACTGAGTCGGGAGAGAGAGAAAGCGCTGCTCATAAATAACTGAGGGCCGATTGTTCGCGGAGACTGGAATGGTTGGAATGCGAGAGCTCGGAGTCCCTCAGAGATCAGAACCGCAGAGCGCAGCGCGCACAGCGAGAAAAGGGGGCAGGGCGAGTAGAGTCGGGACTGCAGAGCAGAGCTGAGCAGCACCGTGCACATAGCAGAGAGACAGCTGGTAGTCGCCTGCCTGTGTAATGTAAAGCGTTTCGTTGTTGTTAGCAGTTGGGGAGATGAAGTAATTAGCTATAGCACGCTGTGACTAGAAAGAGAAAATTGGGGCACTATTGTGAAGCAGAACATTAGTTTTAAACGGACTTTAATTTTCACAACATTATAAACTCCTCATATAGTATACCATACACAATTATACCAAGAAATATTATATCGTGAAATATTCTATCAAGAAATATTCTATCATGAAATATTCTATCATGAAATATTATATCGTGAAATATTATATCGTGAAATATTCTATCAAGAAATATTCTATCATGAAATATTCTATCGTGATTTTACCCATTGTTTTATTGTCCTTGTGGAAAATGTAACCCGAGAAAATCCCTATAAGACATGGTGACAACTGCTAGGCTTTATAAAATACATTTGATTGATTTGATTAATAAACCACGCATGGCAAATGTACTGCTTGGATCAAGCTTACTAACCTACCTGCAATTCAGGCAAAAGTTTCTGTGCTAAATCCAAACATAGCATTAAGGTAGTAACATATACTAGACATGGAAGCTGGAGATGAGCAGCAGTGAACATTTAACGTTAAAGTGAAGCATCATTGATTGTTATTTTTTATTTTTTTTAAGGCCTTTTATTTGCATGTGCCTGGTAAATATTTAAGCTGAGGCCCGTGCCGGGTAATTGTGGAGTCTATGTCTGTGTGGACATGGTGGAGTGTGTGTGTGTGTGTATGCCTGTGAGGGGTGTGTGCCAGCCGGGTGTGTGAGGCCCGCTGCCTGCCAGCTGTCTGGGGGTGAAAACCATGTCCCCTCCCTAATCAGGGTTAGCTCTGAGAGAAGAGATGCATTGTTCTCCTCACAGCAGACATGACCAAGAGGAGAGGAGGGGAGGAGGGGACAGCCCTGCCATCTGCTGCATGGGAGCACCTTCATCACCACAAATGGCAGCCTATTCCCTGTTTAGTGCACTAAGTTTGACCAGGATCCATGGCTCCGGTCAAAAGTAGTGTACTATATAGGGAATAGGGTATATAGGGAATAGGGTGCCATTTGGGATGTTACCCAGGACTAACCAACACCAACCCCCTGGTCCTTGCTGTCCTGCATTCTTCACACACATGCTGCATAGGAGGAAGCTGCCTAGGCCCTAAAATCAGCTAGCCTGGCTGAGAGGGGGAAGCTGCCTAGGCCCTAAGATCAGCTAGCCTGGCTGAGAGGAGGATGCTGCCTAGGCCCTAAGATCAGCTGGCCTGGCTGAGGGGGAAGCTGCCTAGGCCCTAAGATCAGCTGGCCTGGCTGAGAGGGGGAAGCTGCCTAGGCCCTAAGATCAGCTAGCCTGGCTGAGAGGGGGAAGCTGCCTAGGCCCTAAGATCAGCTGGCCTGGCTGAGAGGGGGAAGCTGCCTAGGCCCTAGGATCAGCTGGCCTGGTTGAGAGAGGATGCTGCCTAGGCCCTAAGATCAGCTGGCCTGGCTGAGAGGAGGATGCTGCCTAGACCCTAGGATCAGCTGGCCTGGCTGATAGAGGATGGCTAGTGGCTACATGCTGACAAAGGTGAGAAGGGACTTATTTTTAGCCAGGTTTCTTCTTTAGGTTGTGGTTCTTCCATTTGTGTCTGTAACAAGCCTCAACTTGCCGACTCTGTCAAAATGACATAGACCCTTGTCTTGTCTGAAACACCCACATTTCACCATCTCATAGTCAAATGACCTCCTGGTAATTTGCATGTCAGTTGAGGGCCAACTGTCACATCGTGCATTCATTCAGCCAGCTCCTGTAACTGCCTGTTATTCTACATAACAAGCCCACAGAAAGCTTAGTAACCTACACCTTAATTAGGCTAAACACGATTTTGTACAGAGCTAGTACAATCTAGTTTTAGAAGACCGTTTCTGATAACTAGGGTCATATGATGGAAAGTTGATAGACGTGGAAGATTCTGTTCTGAGTAGTAGAAATACCTAAAAATAAACAATTACAGTTAAGTGGAAATAAACTGACTGTACAAAACATTAGAAACACCTGCTCTGTCCATGAAAACGACCGACCCATGTGAAATCTATGATCCCTTGTTGATGTCACTTGTTAGATCCACTTGGCGAAGCTGGTTGAGAGAATGCCAAGAGTGTGCAAAGCTGTCCTCAAGGCAAAGAAGGGTGGCTACTTTGAAGAATCTAAAATATAATGATTGATTTAATTAACACATTTTCTTTTGTTACTACATGATTCCATATGTGTTCTTTTCATAGTGTTGATGTCTTCACTATTATTCTACAATGTAGAAAATAGTACCAATAAAGAGAAACCCTGGAATGAGTAGTAGGTGTGTCCAAACTTTTGACTGGTACTGTAAACACTCATTACTGTAAGTCGCTCTGAGTAAGAGTGTCTGATTAATTTTTAAAAAACAATAAAAACGGTATGTTAGTAGTTGCCAGGCGCACTAGTCTGTGTCAAGAACTGCAACACTGCTGATTTTTTCACCCTCAACAGTTTCCTGTTTGTATCAAGAATGGTCCACCACCCGAAAGCACATGTAACCAACTTTTACACAAGTTTGGGAAGCATTGGAGTCAACATGGGCCAGCATCCCTGTGGAACACTTTGGAATACCTTGTAGAGTCCATGACCCTGACGAATTGAGTCTCTTCTGAGGGGAAAAGGGGAGTGCAGCTCAATATTGGGAAGGTGTTCTTCATTTGTTTTTTTACACTCTGTGTAGTTGGGGGGTTGTTACAACGTTTGGACGACACATCCTGAAACTGTCTGTTTTGTGACTGTTGACATAATATCCTGCCACAAAAACTCAGTAACCTATTGCCTCTCATGGAGCCAGTATACTAGCTTTAGACGGTAATACTATACATACTGGTATATCTGTAGATGGTAATACTATACATACTGGTATATCTGTAGATGGTAATACTATACATACTGGTATATCTGTAGATGGTAATACTATACATACTGGTATATCTGTAGATGGTAATACTATACATACTGGTATATCTGTAGATGGTAATACTATACATACTGGTATATCTGTAGATGGTAATACTATACATACTGGTATATCTGTAGATGGTAATACTATAGATACTGGTATATCTGTAGATGGTAATACTATAGATACTGGTATATCTGTAGATGGTAATACTATACATACTGGTATATCTGTAGATGGTAATACTATACATACTGGTATATCTGTAGATGGTAATACTATACATACTGGTATATCTGTAGATGGTAATACTATACATACTGGTATATCTGTAGATGGTAATACTATACATACTGGTATATCTGTAATACTATACATACTGGTATATCTGTAGATGGTAATACTATACATACTGGTATATCTGTAGATGGTAATACTATACATACTGGTATATCTGTAGATGGTAATACTATACATACTGGTATATCTGTAGATGGTAATACTATACATACTGGTATATCTGTAGATGGTAATACTATACATACTGGTATATCTGTAATACTATACATACTGGTATATCTGTAGATGGTAATACTATACATACTGGTATATCTGTAGATGGTAATACTATACATACTGGTATATCTGTAGATGGTAATACTATACATACTGGTATCCCATAAACTAGATTGTGTTATCAGCACATATTCTGGGAGTGGAAATAAACAGCCTCCCGCCCCCTAAACAGCCTCCCGCCCCCTAAACAGCCTCCCGCCCCCTAAACAGCCTTCCGCCCCCCAAACAGCCTCCCGCCCCCTAAACAGCCTCCCGCCCCCTAACTCACCTCTGGAACTTGTCGACGATGCGGTTGACCATCTTGTCTGTGACTCCGGGGCAGGAGTGGAAATGAAATGAGGACCAGTAAAGGCCCATAAACACATCCATCTGCCTAGAAAACTTCCCTGACAGAGAAACGGACTTTGTCACCAAAAAAACGTTTGTGTGAAACACACATTCAACACAATTCAATCCCCCTTTCATTTGTGTGAACTGTGAAGCACACAGATATATTGTATATTAGATGTGTAGCTAGAAGCAGACAGACCGTGCTGTGACACACATACAGGCCATTAGAACAGCCTGTCAATAGACAGGCAGACATTACATGTGAAGTAGGCAAGCCATTTAACCAGCCAATTCAGAAACACAACTGATTTCCCCACAGAGCAATTTCCTTATTTCCACAGTGAATATAGGGATCAACATTTCTGGTTACTTCCCCTGAATTGACTGAAAATGTACTCTGATAAGATCCTTGAAGACATATGAACTACCTGGACAGGCCATTCGACCCATCAGAACCTGTTAATGGGTCATTCGGCCTGGCTTGACTGGTCCCGCAGCAGCACAATGCAGCCTTATAGGCAGTGGGTGCGACCGGCCCTGTGTTGGGAGACTTCTCCATTCCCTTTGTTTCCCTGCTAAAGGAGGAAATGGCCACATTCCTCATATTAGCATATCCATGGGGGCTGCCCCCCCCCCTCCCCTAGCCGCTGCTGCTGTGGCTGAGAGGTGGGGAAAACAAAGTGTAGGCTGCCGGGGGGCGGGGCTGGGGGGGGGGGGCAGCCCCCGGGCACAGCACCTTTACATTTGAGTCATTTAGCAAAGTTTTATCCAGAGCAATTAGGGATTAAGTGCCTTGCTCAAGGACAGATGGACAGATTTTTCACCTAGTCGGCTTAGGGATTTGAACCGACAACCTTTCAGTTACTGGCCCAACATTTTTTTTTTTTGTGTGTGTATTTTCACCCCTTTTTTTCTCCCCAGTTTCGTGGGATCCAATTGGTAGTTATAGTCTTGTCTCATCGCTGCAACTCCCGTACGGACTCGGGAGAGGTGAAGGTCGAGAGCCATGCGTCCTCCGAAACACAACCCAACCAAGCCAACCGCACTGCTTCTTGACACAATGCCCATCCAACCCGGAAGCCAGCCGCACCAACGTGTCGGAGGAAACACCGTACACCTGGCGACCATGTCAATGTGCACTGCGCCCGGCTCGCCACAGGAGTGTATGATGAGACAAGGATATCCCTTGTCCCTTGGGGCGGCAGGGTAGCCTAGTGGTTAGAGCGTTGGACTAGTAACCGGAAGGTTGTGAGTTCAAACCCCCGAGCTGCCCCTGAACAGGCAGTTAACCCACTGTTCCCAGGCTGTCATTGAAAATAAGAATGTGTTCTTAACTGACTTGCCTAGTTAAATAAAGGTTAAATAAAGGTTAAATAAAGGTCAAATAAAAAATAAAATAAAAAATCCTCCCCTTACCCGGACGAAGCTGGACCAATTGTGCGCCGCCCCATGAGTCTCCCGGTCGCGTAGCCCAACACTCTTAATTGCTAGGAAACCTGCCGCACATTCACAACATTGTGTGAGGTAACCCATCTCTCTCGAGAAAGTACTGGCTCGTAGTCGCTGATATTTTCCATTTAAATCGGCATCTTGATGAACAATAGGGCTGCTTGCGTGTTCAAATCCATAAACACCAAATGCTTTCTGTAGGGACAGTAATGTATGGGTGTTTAATTAGATCCGGAAGCGGATTAATGAGTTAGGTAACAGCACTATGGAGTCCTACTGTTCTACAACAGTGCATAAGGAAGGAGTGGAGTATATTCTGGAACATGCACACAAAGACATTAGCTGTTTTTAATACAATGTTTTGTGATGGAATAAACAATAGCTACTTTTTTCTCACATTAGTTTGCCAAAGACCATGTGGTAATTCACACCACAGAAAAAGGTATCACCTCAAAAAGGCAAAAAATAATCCATAAAAACAATAATCAATTGCTTTTTCTCTCCCTAAAAACCCCCAGATTGTTGGCACATTAAGATGCTGAATAGAGAAACAGCTCATTGTTACTTGTTGCAAGGGCACGGGACACACTCAGAAACTGCTCTAAACAAATACCAGCTCGCTATGAGGATTATGTCAAAGAGTTGGAGATAAACAACAGTTACTCAAGTATGTCTGTGTTGTAACAGCTAGCAGCACAACTGAACTGAGTTCTACAGTTGTACAGCACCTGCTGTCTTACAATGCCGACTCAGGGCATTCCGCACTCAACCATCGAGTTCAAACAAGCCCTTTCAAAGAAAATACTTTCTCCTGTCTGGTATAACATTTACCCATGGGGCAAGGATACACATTTACCCATGGGGCAAGGATACACATTTACCCATGGGGCAAGGATACACATTTACCCATGGGGCAAGGATACACATTTACCCATGGGGCAAGGATACACATTTACACTGAGGGCCATGTTCTCCTTTACAGACTACAGCTCCAAGATGCACTGGGCTTGTAGCATCAGGTCTGTCCTCAACGGTCTGACCCAGAGCCATCAGCAGGCCTGTCCTCAACGGTCTCACTCAGAACCATCAGGCCTGTCCTCAACAGTCTCACCCAGAACCATCAGGCCTGTCCTCAACGGTCTCACCCAGAACCATCAGGCCTGTCCTCAACAGTCTCACCCAGAACCATCAGGCCTGTCCTCAGCGGTCTCACCCAGAGCCATCAGCAGGCCTGTCCTCAACGGTCTCACCCAGAACCATCAGGCCTGTCCTCAACAGTCTCACCCAGAACCATCAGGCCTGTCCTCAGCGGTCTCACCCAGAACCATCAGGCCTGTCCTCAACGGTCTCACCCAGAACCATCAGGCCTGTCCTCAGCGGTCTCACCCAGAACCATCAGGCCTGTCCTCAGCGGTCTCACCCAGAACCATCAGGCCTGTCCTCAGCGGTCTCACCCAGAACCAGGATACCAGATTTGAATGTAACCAATTTCTCAAGCACTAAGTCTTATCTTGCTGTCCAGTGCTACCAGTCCCAGGGTGCATCACAAATGGCACCCTATTCCATAATAGTCCATGACTGTTGAACAGAGACCATAGGGAACAGGATGCACTACATAGGGAATAGGAATAGCGTTCCATTTGGGATGCATTCTTTGTTAAGGATCCTCCCACCTACTGCCTGTCCATCTAGCTAACCAGGTGTACTGCCTGTCCATCTAGCTAACCAGGTGTACTGCCTGTCCATCTAGCCAGCCAGGTGTACTGCCTGTGTATAACGAGGAGAGGTAAAGACCCACCATTCTGTGACGATCTCCATTGATGTACACAGGCTCTTTGAATGTTTATTGATGCTTAAAATGTGGTTTTGACTGCAGCTTTCAAAGGCAGATTCAAATGTTTCTCTTCTGCTGCAGTAGAACAATAGAAGCCTTTGGAGCCATAGAGCCATTCAGGGAACCAGAAGCTGTCCCAAATAGCAACCCATTTCCTTTATAGTGCACTGTATTCTTGACCAGGGCCCATAGACCGGTACACCGTGAAGGGAATAGTGAAGTCATTCTGGAGGCATCAGTCCTGACCAGAGGACAAAGAGCTGCTCTGTGTTTCAGATGGAGGTGAGGACAGAGGTGGGGCCAGTGAACACTAGAGCCTGTTGAATGCTGTTGACTCAATGGCAGTTAACTGGAGAGACACGTAAGGCACACTCAAAGATGAAGCTATGATTCAGTTGATTTTGTGATAGGCAGTTTCTGATAACTGGTGTAATGCCATGGAAAGTTGATAGACGTAGAAGATGCTGTTTGAGTCGTAGAACAACCTAGAACATTTCCAGGTGCAGTTAAAGGGGAAATACACTGACTGTACAAAACATTAGGAACACCTATACTGATGTCACTTCTTAAATCCACTTTAACCAATGTAAGTGCAGGGGAGGATGCAGGTTATTAAAGACTTCCTAATGAGACATGTATTTTTTACTGTGTGAGGGTAAATGGACAAAATATTGAAGTGTCTTTGAACGGGGGGGGGGGGGGGGGGTATGGTAGTAGGTGCCAGACGCACCGGTTTGTGTTGGTCAAGAACTGCAACGCTGCTGTTTTTTTTCTCCACGCTCAACAGTTTCCAGTGTGTATCAAGAATTTTCCACCAACCAAAGGACATCCAGCCAACTTGACACAACTGTAGGAAGCGTTGGAGTCAACATGGGCCAGCATTCCTGTGGAACACTTTCGACACCTTGTAGAGTCCATGTCCCAAGATGAGGGGGGGGGGGGGGGGGTGTAACTGAATATTAGGAAGGTGTTGTTCATGTTTTGTACACTCAGTGTATGTACTGCCTCTATGTTGCCTTGTTATCAACAATGGAACAATCTGAAAGCATGGATCTGAGAAGAACAGACAAAAAAATAAAGAACTATGCTTGATTTCTGATAACTAGGCTATGTGATGGAAAGTTGATATAGAATATGTGACCTGGTAGACGAGTTTTACAGAATATGCTGTTGACAGTAGAAATCTCATCAAACATTTACAGTTACAACTTCAAGTGGAAAATAAAAGTTAGGTTACCTCTTACCTTGTTATCAGAGCAACAATGGAACAATCTGGGTGGAAAAGTACGGTAGTTGTGTCAGTGCGTGTCAATGTGTATGTCAGTGCTAGCTTTTTAGTGGCTGCTACATGAGGGTCGAACATTCCATGATGCCTAGTGTTCCATGAAAACTATTTGAAGGTTCCGAGCGTCACAGTCTCATTGGGAAAAAGAAACAACTTTTGTTTGGCCCACAACACCATTCCTTTGTGATTATTTATCGAGGTTTTAATTTTTTTATTTTTTTTCTTCACATTTCTGTTCAAATGTTGGAAGTCCTCATCCCAACACAACGTCGTTCTATAATATGTTATCTGTATTTAAAACACTGAAAGGAGAAATGTGCCTCTGGTTCTAATGGTTCTCAAACCTCTCCTCAGGGACCCTCAGCCATTCCATGTATTTCATCTATTCCGGAGCTAGCACACCTGATTCAACTTGTCAACTAATCATCAAGCCCTTGACTAGATGGCTCAGGTGAGTTAGTTCAGGGCTACAACAACATTCAAAAACATTTGGGAGTCCCAGAGGAGGGGGGTGGGGTTGAGGAATTAATCTAGTTAATCTAGTGGCATCTAAGGTTTAGACCAGGGTTCAATCCGATCGCGCTTGTTGACAATGTATTTTTTAAATGGCAACCCCCCCCCCCTTCACAAAGTCTGCATTCACGGTAACACTGCATTTGTCGTCTCAATTGGAAATTACCTTTAAATGACGCATTGTCAACAGACGCGATCGGATTGAATACTGTCCCTTGTCTAAATGTATTAATTTGATTAATTTATGAGCGTTAACATCCACAACAAATCGCAAAAACAAAATGAGGCAAATTAAAATGTAATTGATCTGTTTTGACTTGATCAAGCTCGGTAAGATCTCTTGATCAAGCTCGGTAAGATCTCTTGATCAAGCTCGGTAAGATCTCTTGATCAAGCTCGGTAAGATCTCTTGATCAAGCTCGGTAAGATCTCTTGATCAAGCTCGGTAAGATCTCTTGCTCAAGCTAGGTAAGATCTCTTGATCAAGCTCGGTAAGATCTCTTGCTCAAGCTAGGTAAGATCTCTTGATCAAGCTCGGTAAGATCTCTTGATCAAGCTAGGTAAGATCTCTTGATCAAGCTAGGTAAGATCTCTTGATCAAGCTAGGTAAGATATCTTGATCAAGCTAGGTAACATCTCTTGATCAAGCTAGGTAAGATCTCTTGATCAAGCTCGGTAAGATCTCTTGATCAAGCTCGGTAAGATCTCTTGATCAAGCTAGGTAAGATCTCTTGATCAAGCTAGGTAAGATCTCTTGATCAAGCTAGGTAAGATATCTTGATCAAGCTAGGTAACATCTCTTGATCAAGCTAGGTAAGATCTCTTGATCAAGCTCGGTAAGATCTCTTGATCAAGCTAGGTAACATCTCTTGATCAAGCTAGGTAAGATCTCTTGATCAAGCTAGGTAACATCTCTTGATCAAGCTAGGTAAGATCTCTTGATCAAGCTAGGTAACATCTCTTGATAAAGCTAGGAAACATCTCTTGATCAAGCTCGGTAAGATCTCTTGATCAAGCTCGGTAACATCTCTTGATCAAGTTAGATAACATCTATTTGGCCTTCACCCAAGTGCTGTAGATTTAACCTAAACGTGTTAAAATAATTACTCAACTAAAAGTCTATCTTTGTCTCTCTCGCTGCACTCCCACCTGTCTTTACCTAAATCTCACTGGAAGTCTTTTTACTCCTGCGACTCTTTCATACTCTTGGGGATTTAATGCACCATCTGGGCACTTAAATCACAAGAAAGACAAGAAAGATATTTTATATTCGATGGTGTTCATTTTATGTGGAATATAAAAAAAAATTTGAATCATTTAATACAGTTGAAATGTTTACAAATTGGATGCGGAGAAATGAAAGCAACTAACAAAAATGAACACTAGGATTATAGTGGTATTATGTCTGATCTCACAAAAAAAATATAAAGTATGTTTAGATAGGTGTTGTTTAGAGCCAAGCGTGTTGATTTTTTAATCTGTGGGTATCCTGCTATTGAAACACTCATTGCATTTTGCAAAAGAACGTGACAACGACAGTAATTAATGAGGTAGCCTAGAGAGTCTGCATTCACGGTAACACTGCATTTGTCGTCTCAATTGGAAATTACCTTTAAATGACGCATTGTCAACAGACGCGATCGGATTGAATACTGTCCCTTGTCTAAATGTATTAATTTGATTAATTTATGAGCGTTAACATCCACAACAAATCGCAAAAACAAAATGAGGCAAATTAAAATGTAATTGATCTGTTTTGACTTGATCAAGCTCGGTAAGATCTCTTGATCAAGCTCGGTAAGATCTCTTGATCAAGCTCGGTAAGATCTCTTGATCAAGCTCGGTAAGATCTCTTGATCAAGCTCGGTAAGATCTCTTGATCAAGCTCGGTAAGATCTCTTGATCAAGCTCGGTAACATCTCTTGATCAAGTTAGATAACATCTATTTGGCCTTCACCCAAGTGCTGTAGATTTAACCTAAACGTGTTAAAATAATTACTCAACTAAAAGTCTATCTTTGTCTCTCTCGCTGCACTCCCACCTGTCTTTACCTAAATCTCACTGGAAGTCTTTTTACTCCTGCGACTCTTTCATACTCTTGGGGATTTAATGCACCATCTGGGCACTTAAATCACAAGAAAGACAAGAAAGATATTTTATATTCGATGGTGTTCATTTTATGTGGAATATAAAAAAAAAATTGAATCATTTAATACAGTTGAAATGTTTACAAATTGGATGCGGAGAAATGAAAGCAACTAACAAAAATGAACACTAGGATTATAGTGGTATTATGTCTGATCTCACAAAAAAAATATAAAGTATGTTTAGATAGGTGTTGTTTAGAGCCAAGCGTGTTGATTTTTTAATCTGTGGGTATCCTGCTATTGAAACACTCATTGCATTTTGCAAGAGAACGTGACAACGACAGTAATTAATGAGGTAGCCTAGAGAGTGCAGATGAGTGCAGGTAAGATAGACAGAGCATGTGTTTGGTGGTTACATCCCTATTCCAACCCTTTCAATTAATACATCCCTGTTCCAACCCTTTCTATTAATACATCCCTGTTCCAACCCTTTCTATGAATACATCCTTGTTCCAACCCTTTCTATTAATACATCCCTGTTCCAACCCTTTCTATTAATACATCCCTGTTCCAACCCTTTATATTAATACATCCCTGTTCCAACCCTTTATATTAATACATCCCTGTTCCAACCCTTTATATTAATACATCCCTGTTCCAAACCTTTATATTAATACATCCCTGTTCCAACCCTTTATATTAATACATCCCTGTTCCAACCCTTTATATTAATACATCCCTGTTCCAACCCTTTATATTAATACATCCCTGTTCCAACCCTTTATATTAATACATCCCTGTTCCAACCCTTTATATTAATACATCCCTGTTCCAACCCTTTATATGAATACATCCCTGTTCCAACCCTTTATATTAATACATCCCTGTTCCAACCCTTTATATTAATAAATCCCTGCTCCAACCCTTTATATTAATACATCCCTGTTCCAACCCTTTATATTAATACATCCCTGTTCCAACCCTTTATATGAATACATCCCTGTTCCAACCCTTTATATTAATACATCCCTGTTCCAACCCTTTATATTAATACATCCCTGTTCCAACCCTTTATATGAATACATCCCTGTTCCAACCCTTTATATTAATACATCCCTGTTCCAACCCTTTATATTAATACATCCCTGTTCCAACCCTTTATATTAATACATCCCTGTTCCAACCCTTTATATTAATACATCCCTGCTCCAACCCTTTATATTAATACATCCCTGTTCCAACCCTTTATATTAATAAATCCCTGCTCCAACCCTTTATATTAATACATCCCTGTTCCAACCCTTTATATTAATACATCCCTGTTCCAACCCTTTATATTAATACATCCCTGTTCCAACCCTTTATATTAATACATCCCTGTTCCAACCCTTTATATTAATACATCCCTGTTCCAACCCTTTATATTAATACATCCCTGTTCCAACCCTTTATATTAATACACCCCTGTTCCAACCCTTTATATTAATTTATTCATATATGCAAATACAGACTATGTATTTATGAAAATTAGGCACATATCATTTTCTATATTTTAATTCAAAATATTTTTTTAAAGACCTGATACAATAACAAAATGTATATGCGAGTGCATTATTTATTTCGTGACTAAATTGTTATTTTTTGTTTCGTTGTTCCAGATGCATGATGCTTTTAAATGATATGTTTATAAAACATGTACCTACAGGCTGAATCCTCAGAAGAAAACCCAGTAACAACTACATAGAGAGATGAATAATAAATAATGTATTGAGTATGAACAGGAAAAGAAAACAAAAAAGAAGTGGGTTAACACCCCCACCTCCCATCCCATTCCCCCAACCCTACCCAGCCAACATGTCTCCAGCCCCACCTCCCATCCCATTCCCCCAACCCTACCCAGCCAACATGTCTCCAGCCCCACCTCCCATCCCATTCCCCCAACCCTACCCAGCCAACATGTCTCCAGCCCCACCTCCCATCCCATTCCCCCAACCCTACCCAGCCAACATGTCTCCAGCCCCACCTCCCATCCCATTCCCCCAACCCTACCCAGCCAACTTGTCTCCAGCCCCACCTCCCATCCCATTCCCCCAACCCTACCCAGCCAACATGTCTCCAGCCCCACCTCCCATCCCATTCCCCCAACCCTACCCAGCCAACATGTCTCCAGCCCCACCTCCCATCCCATTCCCCCAACCCTACCCAGCCAACATGTCTCCAGCCCCACCTCCCATCCCATTCCCCCAACCCTACCCAGCCAACTTGTCTCCAGCCCCACCTCCCATCCCATTCCCCCAACCCTACCCAGCCAACATGTCTCCAGCCCCACCTCCCATCCCATTCCCCCAACCCTACCCAGCCAACATGTCTCCAGCCCCACCTCCCATCCCATTCCCCCAACCCTACCCAGCCAACATCTCTCCAGCCCCACCTCCCATCCCATTCCCCCAACCCTACCCAGCCAACATGTCTCCAGCCCCACCTCCCATCCCATTCCCCCAACCCTACCCAGCCAACATGTCTCCAGCCCCACCTCCCATCCCATTCCCCCAACCCTACCCAGCCAACATGTCTCCAGCCCCACCTCCCATCCCATTCCCCCAACCCTACCCAGCCAACATGTCTCCAGCCCCACCTCCCATCCCATTCCCCAAACCCTACCCAGCCAACATGTCTCCAGCCCCACCTCCCATCCCATTCCCCCAACCCTACCCAGCCAACATGTCTCCAGCCCCACCTCCCATCCCATTCCCCCAACCCTACCCAGCCAACATGTCTCCAGCCCCACCTCCCATCCCATTCCCCCAACCCTACCCAGCCAACATGTCTCCAGCCCCACCTCCCATCCCATTCCCCCAACCATACCCAGCCAAAATGTCTCCAGCCCCACCTCCCATCCCATTCCCCCAACCCTACCCAGCCAACATGTCTCCAGCCCCACCTCCCATCCCATTCCCCCAACCCTACCCAGCCAACATGTCTCCTCCCCCACCTCCCATCCCATTACTCCACCCCCACCCAGCCAACATGTCTCCTCCCCCACCTCCCATCCCATTACTCCACCCCCACCCAGCCAACATGTCTCCTCCCCCACCTCCCATCCCATTCCCCCAACCCCACCCAGCCATGTCTCCACCCCCACCCAGCTCCACCCCCACCTCCCATCCCATTACTCCACCCCCACCCAGCTCCACCCCCACCTCCCATCCTATTACTCCACCCCCACCCAGCTCCACCCAACACCTCCCATCCTTTTACTCCACCCCCACCCAGCCATGTCTCCACCCCCACCTCCCATCCCATTCCCCCAACCCCACCCAGCTCCACCCCCACCTCCCATCCCATTACTCCACCCCCACCCAGCTCCAGCCCCACCTCCCATCCCATTACTCCACCCCCACCCAGCTCCACCCCCACCTCCCATCCCATTACTCCACCCCCACCCAGCTCCACCCCCACCTCCCATCCCATTACTCCACCCCCACCCAGCCAACATGTCTCCTCCCCCACCTCCCATCCCATTCCCCCAACCCCACCCAGCCATGTCTCCACCCCCACCCAGCTCCACCCCCACCTCCCATCCCATTACTCCACCCCCACCCAGCTCCACCCCCACCTCCCATCCCATTACTCCACCCCCACCCAGCTCCACCCCCACCTCCCATCCCATTACTCCAACCCCACCCAGCTCCACCCCACCTCCCATCCCATTACTCCACCCCCACCCACCCAGCTCCACCCCCACCTCCCATCCCATTACTCCAACCCCACCCAGCTCCACCCCACCTCCCATCCCATTACTCCACCCCCACCCAGCTCCACCCCCACCTCCCATCCCATTACTCCACCCCCACCCAGCCATGTCTCCACCCCCACCTCCCATCCCATTACTCCACCCCCACCCAGCTCCACCCCCACCTCCCATCCCATTACTCCACCCCCACCCAGCCATGTCTCCACCCCCACCTCCCATCCCATTACTCCACCCCCACCCAGCCATGTCTCCACCCCCACCTCCCATCCCATTCCCCCAACCCCACCCAGCCAACATGTCTCCAGCCCCACCTCCCATCCCATTCCCCCAACCCCATCCAGCCATGTCTCCACTCCCACCTCCCATCCCATTCCCCCAACCCCACCCAGCCATGTCTCCACCCCCACCTCCCATCCCATTCCCCCAACCCCACCCAGCCAACATGTCTCCACCCCCACCTCCCATCCCATTCCCCCAACCCCACCCAGCCAACATGTCTCCACCCCCACCTCCCATCCCATTCCCCCAACCCCACCTAGCCAACATGTCTCCACCCCCACCTCCCATCCCAATCACCCAACCCCACCCAGCTCCACCCCCACCTCCCATCCCAATCCCCCAACCCCACCTAGCCAACATGTCTCCACCCCCATCTCCCATCCCATCCCAATCACCCAACCCCACCCAGCTCCACCCCCACCTCCCATCCCAATCCCCCAACCCCACTCAGCTCCACCACAACCTCCCATCCCAATCCCCCAACCCCACTCAGCTCCACCACAACCTCCCATCCCAATCCCCCAACCCCACTCAGCTCCACCACAACCTCCCATCCCAATCCCCCAACCCCACTCAGCTCCACCACAACCTCCCATCCCAATCCCCCAACCCCACTCAGCTCCACCACAACCTCCCATCCCAATCCCCCAACCCCACTCAGCTCCACCACAACCTCCCATCCCAATCCCCCAACCCCACTCAGCTCCACCACAACCTCCCATCCCAATCCCCCAACCCCACCCAGCTCCACCCCCACCTCCCATCCCAATCCCCCAACCCCACTCAGCTCCACCACAACCTCCCATCCCAATCCCCCAACCCCACTCAGCTCCACCACAACCTCCCATCCCAATCCCCCAACCCCACTCAGCTCCACCACAACCTCCCATCCCAATCCCCCAACCCCACCCAGCTCCACCCCCACCTCCCATCCCAATCCCCCAACCCCACCCAGCTCCACCCCCACCTCCCATCCCAATCCCCCAACCCCACTCAGCTCCACCACAACCTCCCATCCCAATCCCCCAAACCCACCCAGCTCCACCCCCACCTCCCATCCCAATCCCCCAACCCCACTCAGCTCCACCCCCACCTCCCATCCCAATCCCCCAACCCCACCCAGCTCCACCACAACCTCCCATCCCAATCCCCCAACCCCACCCAGCTCCACCCCCACCCAGCTCCACCCCCACCTCCCATCCCAATCCCCCAACCCCACTCAGCTCCACCCCCACCTCCCATCCCAATCCCCCAACCCCACTCAGCTCCACCCCAACCTCCCATCCCAATCCCCCAACCCCACCCAGCTCCACCCCAACCTCCCATCCCAATCCCCCAACCCCACCCAGCTCCACCCCAACCTCCCATCCCAATCCCCCAACCCCACCCAGCTCCACCCCAACCTCCCATCCCAATCCCCCAACCCCACCCAGCTCCACCCCAACCTCCCATCCCAATCCCCCACCCCCACCCAGCTCCACCCCCACCTCCCATCCCAATCCCCCACCCCCACCCAGCTCCACCCCCACCTCCCATCCCAATCCCCCACCCCCACCCAGCTCCACCACAACCTCCCATCCCAATCCCCCAACCCCACCCAGCTCCACCACAACCTCCCATCCCATTCCCCCAACCCCACTCAGCTCCACCACAACCTCCCATCCCATTCCCCCAACCCCACTCAGCTCCACCACAACCTCCCATCCCAATCCCCCAACCCCACTCAGCTCCACCACAACCTCCCATCCCAATCCCCCAACCCCACTCAGCTCCACCACAACCTCCCATCCCAATCCCCCAACCCCACTCAGCTCCACCACAACCTCCCATCCCAATCCCCCAACCCCACCTAGCCAACATGTCTCCACCCCCACCTCCCATCCCAATCACCCAACCCCACCCAGCTCCACCCCCACCTCCCATCCCAATCCCCCAACCCCACCTAGCCAACATGTCTCCACCCCCATCTCCCATCCCATCCCAATCACCCAACCCCACCCAGCTCCACCCCCACCTCCCATCCCAATCCCCCAACCCCACTCAGCTCCACCACAACCTCCCATCCCAATCCCCCAACCCCACTCAGCTCCACCACAACCTCCCATCCCAATCCCCCAACCCCACTCAGCTCCACCACAACCTCCCATCCCAATCCCCCAACCCCACTCAGCTCCACCACAACCTCCCATCCCAATCCCCCAACCCCACTCAGCTCCACCACAACCTCCCATCCCAATCCCCCAACCCCACTCAGCTCCACCACAACCTCCCATCCCAATCCCCCAACCCCACTCAGCTCCACCACAACCTCCCATCCCAATCCCCCAACCCCACCCAGCTCCACCCCCACCTCCCATCCCAATCCCCCAACCCCACTCAGCTCCACCACAACCTCCCATCCCAATCCCCCAACCCCACTCAGCTCCACCACAACCTCCCATCCCAATCCCCCAACCCCACTCAGCTCCACCACAACCTCCCATCCCAATCCCCCAACCCCACCCAGCTCCACCCCCACCTCCCATCCCAATCCCCCAACCCCACCCAGCTCCACCCCCACCTCCCATCCCAATCCCCCAACCCCACTCAGCTCCACCACAACCTCCCATCCCAATCCCCCAACCCCACCCAGCTCCACCCCCACCTCCCATCCCAATCCCCCAACCCCACTCAGCTCCACCCCCACCTCCCATCCCAATCCCCCAACCCCACCCAGCTCCACCACAACCTCCCATCCCAATCCCCCAACCCCACCCAGCTCCACCCCCACCCAGCTCCACCCCCACCTCCCATCCCAATCCCCCAACCCCACTCAGCTCCACCCCCACCTCCCATCCCAATCCCCCAACCCCACTCAGCTCCACCCCAACCTCCCATCCCAATCCCCCAACCCCACCCAGCTCCACCCCAACCTCCCATCCCAATCCCCCAACCCCACCCAGCTCCACCCCAACCTCCCATCCCAATCCCCCAACCCCACCCAGCTCCACCCCAACCTCCCATCCCAATCCCCCAACCCCACCCAGCTCCACCCCAACCTCCCATCCCAATCCCCCACCCCCACCCAGCTCCACCCCCACCTCCCATCCCAATCCCCCACCCCCACCCAGCTCCACCCCCACCTCCCATCCCAATCCCCCACCCCCACCCAGCTCCACCACAACCTCCCATCCCAATCCCCCAACCCCACCCAGCTCCACCACAACCTCCCATCCCATTCCCCCAACCCCACTCAGCTCCACCACAACCTCCCATCCCATTCCCCCAACCCCACTCAGCTCCACCACAACCTCCCATCCCAATCCCCCAACCCCACTCAGCTCCACCCCCACCTCCCATCCCAATCCCCCAACCCCAGCCAGCTCCACCCCCACCTCCCATCCCAATCCCCCAACCCCACCCAGCTCCACCACAACCTCCCATCCCAATCCCCCAACCCCACCCAGCTCCACCACAACCTCCCATCCCAATCCCCCAACCCCACCCAGCTCCACCCCCACCTCCCATCCCAATCCCCCAACCCCACCCAGCTCCACCCCCACCTCCCATCCCATTACTCCACCCCCACCCAGCCATTACTCCACCCCCACCCAGCTCCACCCCCACCCAGCCATTACTCCACCCCCACCCAGCCATTACTCCACCCCCCACCCAGCTCCACCCCCACCCAGCCATTACTCCACCCCCACCCAGCCATTACTCCACCCCCACCCAGCCATTACTCCACCCCCACCCAGCTCCACCCCCACCCAGCTCCACCCCCAACCCCACCCAGCTCCAACCCCACCCAGCTCCAGCCCCACCTCCCATCCCATTACTCCACCCCCACCCAGCTCCACCCCCACCTCCCATCCCAATCCCCCAACCCCACCCAGCTCCAACCCCACCCAGCTCCACCCCCACCCAGCTCCACCCCCACCCAGCTCCACCCCCACCCAGCTCCACCCCCACCTCCCATCCCAATCCCCCACCCCAACCCAGCTCCACCCCCACCTCCCATCCCATTACTCCACCCAGCTCCACCACAACCCCACCCAGCTCCACCCCCACCTCCCATCCCATTACTCCACCCAGCTCCACCCCCACCTCCCATCCCATTACTCCACCCAGCTCCACCCCCACCTCCCATCCCATTACTCCACCCAGCTCCACCCCCACCTCCCATCCCATTACTCCACCCCCACCCAGCTCCACCCCCACCTCCCATCCCATTACTCCACCCAGCTCCTCCCCCACCTCCCATCCCATTACTCCACCCAGCTCCACCCCCACCTCCCATCCCATTACTCCACCCAGCTCCACCACCTCCCAGCTCCACCACCTCCCAGCTCCACCACCACTCAGCTCCACCCCCACCTCCCATCCCATTACTCCACCCAGCTCCACCCCCACCTCCCATCCCATTACTCCACCCAGCTCCACCCCCACCTCCCATCCCATTACTCCACCCAGCTCCACCACCTCCCTAGCCATTGTTAAGTAACACAATAGATACAAAGCATTATTTATATCCAATATTTCTATTAATTAATTTTGAAATTAATTTTTTTGGGCCCCAGAATAGTTGAATTGCAGGACTCCCACATCATATGGAGAAATGTGTCGACATGATTTAGGGGACAAAGTCAACAGTCGGGAGTTAGGGCCAATCTCATCGTAAAACATTTCCTTGGTGTGAAATACAGTCTGAACAAACTTTAAATATATAAATTGATGGTTCAGATTATGGGCCAAGGTCATATTTTTCCATATTCTGTTCCAGTTGAAGGGTTGTTCAGAATGAACTGAACTAAAATATAAAGGCAACATGTAAAGTGTTCCATGATCTGAAATAAAAGATCCCAGAAATGTTCCAAATGCACAAAAGGCTTATTTCTCTCAAATGTTGTGCACAAATGTGTTTACATCCCTGTTAGGGAGCATTTCTCCTTTGCCAAGATAATCCATCCATCTGACAGGTGTGGCGTATCAATAAGATGATTAAACAGCGTGATCATTACACAGGTCCACAATAAAAGGCCATTAAAATGTGCAGTTTTGTCACACAACACAATGTGACAGATGTCTCAAGTCTTGAGGGAGCGTGCAATTGGGATGCTGACTGCAGCAATGTCCACCAGAGATGTTGCCAGAGAATTTAATGTTAATTTCTCTACCATAAGCCATCTCCAATGTCATTTTGGAGAATTTGGCAGTAAATCCAACTGCAAGCTGGAGATGTGTGCTCTTCATGGATTAATTCCAGTTTCAACTGTACAGGGCAGACAGCGTGTATGGTGTCGTGTGGGAGAGCGGTTTGCTAATGTCAACGGTGTGAACAGAGTGCTCCATGGTGGTGGTGGGGTTACGGTATGGGCAGGCACAGGGGTGAAATTTTGGTTTTATTTTCCAAAATTGACCAAACATATGACCATTCTAGTCTATCAAAACCTTTTTCTGCGTTGAGAGATGGAACTGTCCAAGGTGCTTTGGTTTCTGATGAAGCAGGTCAGATTGGTAATATAAAGGGGTTATCTGATGAAGCAGGTCAGGTATGTAATATAAAGGGGTTATCTGATGAAGCAGGTCAGGTATGTAATATAAAGGGGGTTATCTGATGAAGCAGGTCAGATTATGTAATATAAAGGGGTTATCTGATGAAGCAGGTCAGATATGTAATATAAAGGGGTTATCTGATGAAGCAGGTCAGGTATGTAATATAAAGGGGTTATCTGATGAAGCAGGTCAGGTATGTAATATAAAGGGGTTATCTGATGAAGCAGGTCAGATGTGTAATATAAAGGGGTTATCTGATGAAGCAGGTCAGGTGTGTAATATAAAGGGGTTATCTGATGAAGCAGGTCAGATATGTAATATAAAGGGGTTATCTGATGAAGCAGGTCAGATATGTAATATAAAGGGGCTATCTGATGAAGCAGGTCAGATATGTAATAGACTATGGTCACTACAGTCATAAACCCGAGATCTGTTCCGGAGAGGACCTGTGCGATGCACAATGCTAATCGGTGGCAAGGGACCCAGCTTCTTCTGCCTGAACAGTTCATAGATATAAATGTATTATCTGAATTTCCACCCAAATCCCTGAACTGCATTTATTATTTGTCTGTGGTAGTAATTTAAAAAAAAATTAAGTCAATATATGATGGATTAAAACATTTTTTTTTGTTGTTGAGTATATTCATCCATTGTCCAACTATTGCTTTTAAAACCTTTTTTTAAAATGTGATTCCCTCCCTCCCTCCCTCCCTCCCTCCCTCCCTCCCTCCCTCCCTCCCTCCCTCCCTCCCTCCCTCCCTCCCTCCCTCCCTCCCTCCCTCCCTCCCTCCCTCCCTCCCTCCCTCCCTCCCTCCCTCCCTCCCTCTCTCTCTCTCTCTCTCTCTCTCTCTCTCTCTCTCTCTCTCTCTCTCTCTCTCTCTCTCTCTCTCTCTCTCTCTCTCTCTCATTCATTATGCAGAGAGCAGGTGGTGGAACATTTGAAATGTGATGCAAACAATTCATAGTAATGCTGTTGTTAATATAACACATTCTTTTGCATGCTTCACAATGATATTTTTATAAATTCATTGACCATCTTTGAGTATATAAAAACTATATCAAACACAATCTTATAAATCCTAGATACTAAATCACACTTTTATAGACACTATATACTAAGTCACTCTGTTATAGACACTAGATACTAAATCACACTGTTATCACACTGTTATGGACACTAGATACTAAATCCCACTGTTAAGGACACTAGATACTAAATCACACTGTTATGGACACTAGATACTAAATCACACTGTTATGGACACTATATACTAAGTCACTCTGTTATAGACACTAGATACTAAATCACACTGTTATGGACACTAGATACTAAATCACACTGTTATAGACACTAGATACTAAATCACACTGTTATCACACTGTTATGGACACTAGATACTAAATCCCACTGTTAAGGACACTAGATACTAAATCACACTGTTATGGACACTAGATACTAAATCCCACTGTTATGGACACTAGATACTAAATCACACTGTTATGGACACTAGATACTAAATCCCACTGTTATGGACACTAGATACTAAATCCCACTGTTATGGACACTAGATACTAAATCCCACTGTTATGGACACTAGATACTAAATCACACTGTTATGGACACTAGATACTAAATCACACTGTTATGGACACTAGATACTAAATCCCACTCCAATAGCATTCTACCATATGGCATGTTGAAAAGCTAAGCTTCATGCACATGCATCTAAAAAGCTATCTGTCTCTCCATCTAACCCCCATCCATCCTCCCAGCCAAGCCCAGAGTGCTAGGAGCAGATGGCTGGATAGAGGCATCTCTTCCTGTGTAGATAAAGACATCGATCTCCCTGGGCCATGCTGACTGGATCTGCTCATCAGCCATTCAAATGAGATGGATGCTTCTCTCTGCCTGCAGCCTAGTGACAACAAGAGGGCAGGTGGTGCAGGAAGGGGGGGGGGGGGGTTATACCTCACAAACCCCTTGTCAATAGAAAGAGGGGTGAGGTGGAGGGGGGGTGATAGCCCTGAAATGTGACTGTCTGTCTGTGGCATAGATACAAATATTTGTAGAATGTAATTAGTCTCGTAAAAGAGGCCCTAGTCGCTGTGTTACCTAGTGTTGGGTTTAAGAGACTAGAAGGTAATGGATCAGTAGCCACTGTGTTTTTCTAGGGTTGGGTTTAAGGGACTAGAAGGTAATGGATCAGTAGCCACTGTGTTACATTCAGTATGGGTTTAAGAGACTAGAAGGTAATTGATCAGTAGCCACTGTGTTTTCCTAGGGTTGGGTTTAAGAGACTAGAAGGTAATGGATCAGTAGCCACTGTGTTTTCCTAGGGTTGGGTTTAAGGGACTAGAAGGTAATGGATCAGTAGCCACTGTGTTTTCCTAGGGTTGGGTTTAAGGGACTAGAAGGTAATGGATCAGTAGCCACTGTGTTTTCCTAGGGTTGGGTTTAAGGGACTAGAAGGTAATGGATCAGTAGCCACTGTGTTACCTAGGGTTGGGTTTAAAGGACTAGAAGGTAATGGATCAGTAGCCACTGTGTTTTCCTAGGGTTGGGTTTAAGAGACTAGAAGGTAATGGATCAGTAGCCACTGTGTTACCTAGGGTTGGGTTTAAGAGACTAGAAGGTAATGGATCAGTAGACACTGTGTTACATTCAGTATGGGTTTAAGAGACTAGAAGGTAATGGATCAGTAGCCACTGTGTTACCTAGTGTTGGGTTTAAGAGACTAGAAGGTAATGGATCAGTAGCCACTGTGGTACATTCAGTATGGGTTTAAGGTACTAGAAGGTAATTACAATACATTCAGTATGGGTTTAAGGTACTAGAAGGTAATTACAATACATTCAGTATGGGTTTAAGGTACTAGAAGTTAATTACAATACATTCAGTATGGGTTTAAGAGACTAGAAGGTAATGGATCAGTAGCCACTGTGGTACATTCAGTATGGGTTTAAGAGACTAGAAGGTAATGGATCAGTAGCCACTGTGTTTTCCTAGGGTTGGGTTTAAGAGACTAGAAGGTAATGGATCAGTAGCCACTGTGTTTTCCTAGGGTTGGGTTTAAAGAGACTAGAAGGTAATGGATCAGTAGCCACTGTGTTTTCCTAGGGTTGGGTTTAAGGGACTAGAAGGTAATGGATCAGTAGCCACTGTGTTTTCCTAGGGTTGGGTTTAAGGGACTAGAAGGTAATGGATCAGTAGCCACTGTGTTTTCCTAGGGTTGGGTTTAAGGGACTAGAAGGTAATGGATCAGTAGCCACTGTGTTACCTAGGGTTGGGTTTAAAGGACTAGAAGGTAATGGATCAGTAGCCACTGTGTTTTCCTAGGGTTGGGTTTAAGAGACTAGAAGGTAATGGATCAGTAGCCACTGTGTTACCTAGGGTTGGGTTTAAGAGACTAGAAGGTAATGGATCAGTAGACACTGTGTTACATTCAGTATGGGTTTAAGAGACTAGAAGGTAATGGATCAGTAGCCACTGTGTTACCTAGTGTTGGGTTTAAGAGACTAGAAGGTAATGGATCAGTAGCCACTGTGGTACATTCAGTATGGGTTTAAGGTACTAGAAGGTAATTACAATACATTCAGTATGGGTTTAAGGTACTAGAAGGTAATTACAATACATTCAGTATGGGTTTAAGGTACTAGAAGTTAATTACAATACATTCAGTATGGGTTTAAGAGACTAGAAGGTAATGGATCAGTAGCCACTGTGGTACATTCAGTATGGGTTTAAGAGACTAGAAGGTAATGGATCAGTAGCCACTGTGTTTTCCTAGGGTTGGGTTTAAGAGACTAGAAGGTAATGGATCAGTAGCCACTGTGTTTTCCTAGGGTTGGGTTAAAGAGACTAGAAGGTAATGGATCAGTAGCCACTGTGTTTTCCTAGGGTTGGGTTTAAGGGACTAGAAGGTAATGGATCAGTAGCCACTGTGTTTTCCTAGGGTTGGGTTTAAGGGACTAGAAGGTAATGGATCAGTAGCCACTGTGTTTTCCTAGGGTTGGGTTTAAGGGACTAGAAGGTAATGGATCAGTAGCCACTGTGTTACCTAGGGTTGGGTTTAAAGGACTAGAAGGTAATGGATCAGTAGCCACTGTGTTTTCCTAGGGTTGGGTTTAAGAGACTAGAAGGTAATGGATCAGTAGCCACTGTGTTACCTAGGGTTGGGTTTAAGAGACTAGAAGGTAATGGATCAGTAGACACTGTGTTACATTCAGTATGGGTTTAAGAGACTAGAAGGTAATGGATCAGTAGCCACTGTGTTACCTAGTGTTGGGTTTAAGAGACTAGAAGGTAATGGATCAGTAGCCACTGTGGTACATTCAGTATGGGTTTAAGGTACTAGAAGGTAATTACAATACATTCAGTATGGGTTTAAGGTACTAGAAGGTAATTACAATACATTCAGTATGGGTTTAAGGTACTAGAAGTTAATTACAATACATTCAGTATGGGTTTAAGAGACTAGAAGGTAATGGATCAGTAGCCACTGTGGTACATTCAGTATGGGTTTAAGAGACTAGAAGGTAATGGATCAGTAGCCACTGTGGTACATTCAGTATGGGTTTAAGGTACTAGAAGGTCATTACAATACATTCAGTATGGGTTTAAGGGACTAGAAGGTAATGGATCAGTAGCCACTGTGTTACCTAGTGTTGGGTTTAAGAGACTAGAAGGTAATGGATCAGTAGCCACTGTGGTACATTCAGTATGGGTTTAAGGTACTAGAAGGTAATTACAATACATTCAGTATGGGTTTAAGGTACTAGAAGGTAATTACAATACATTCAGTATGGGTTTAAGGTACTAGAAGGTAATTACAATACATTCAGTATGGGTTTAAGAGACTAGAAGGTAATGGATCAGTAGCCACTGTGGTACATTCAGTATGGGTTTAAGAGACTAGAAGGTAATGGATCAGTAGCCACTGTGGTACATACAGTATGGGTTTAAGGTACTAGAAGGTAATTACAATACATTCAGTATGGGTTTAAGGGACTAGAAGGTAATGGATCAGTAGCCACTGTGTTACCTAGTGTTGGGTTTAAGAGACTAGAAGGTAATGGATCAGTAGCCACTGTGGTACATTCAGTATGGGTTTAAGGTACTAGAAGGTAATTACAATACATTCAGTATGGGTTTAAGGTACTAGAAGGTAATTACAATACAGAAGGTAATGGATCAGTAGCCACTGTGGTACATTCAGTATGGGTTTAAGAGACTAGAAGGTAATGGATCAGTAGCCACTGTGGTACATTCAGTATGGGTTTAAGAGACTAGAAGGTAATGGATCAGTAGCCACTGTGGTACATTCAGTATGGGTTTAAGAGACTAGAAGGTAATGGATCAGTAGCCACTGTGGTACATTCAGTATGGGTTTAAGAGACTAGAAGGTAATGGATCAGTAGCCACTGTGTTACATTCAGTATGGGTTTAAGAGACTAGAAGGTAATGGATCAGTAGCCACTGTGTTACCTAGTGTTGGGTTTAAGAGACTAGAAGGTAATGGATCAGTAGCCACTGTGGTACATTCAGTATGGGTTTAAGGTACTAGAAGGTAATTACAATACATTCAGTATGGGTTTAAGGTACTAGAAGGTAATTACAATACATTCAGTATGGGTTTAAGGTACTAGAAGTTAATTACAATACATTCAGTATGGGTTTAAGAGACTAGAAGGTAATGGATCAGTAGCCACTGTGGTACATTCAGTATGGGTTTAAGAGACTAGAAGGTAATGGATCAGTAGCCACTGTGGTACATTCAGTATGGGTTTAAGGTACTAGAAGGTCATTACAATACATTCAGTATGGGTTTAAGGGACTAGAAGGTAATGGATCAGTAGCCACTGTGTTACCTAGTGTTGGGTTTAAGAGACTAGAAGGTAATGGATCAGTAGCCACTGTGGTACATTCAGTATGGGTTTAAGGTACTAGAAGGTAATTACAATACATTCAGTATGGGTTTAAGGTACTAGAAGGTAATTACAATACATTCAGTATGGGTTTAAGGTACTAGAAGGTAATTACAATACATTCAGTATGGGTTTAAGAGACTAGAAGGTAATGGATCAGTAGCCACTGTGGTACATTCAGTATGGGTTTAAGAGACTAGAAGGTAATGGATCAGTAGCCACTGTGGTACATTCAGTATGGGTTTAAGGTACTAGAAGGTAATTACAATACATTCAGTATGGGTTTAAGGGACTAGAAGGTAATGGATCAGTAGCCACTGTGTTACCTAGTGTTGGGTTTAAGAGACTAGAAGGTAATGGATCAGTAGCCACTGTGGTACATTCAGTATGGGTTTAAGGTACTAGAAGGTAATTACAATACATTCAGTATGGGTTTAAGGTACTAGAAGGTAATTACAATACATTCAGTATGGGTTTAAGGTACTAGAAGGTAATTACAATACATTCAGTATGGGTTTAAGGTACTGGAAGTTAATTACAATACATTCAGTATGGGTTTAAGAGACTAGAAGGTAATGGATCAGTAGCCACTGTGGTACATTCAGTATGGGTTTAAGAGACTAGAAGGTAATGGATCAGTAGCCACTGTGGTACATTCAGTATGGGTTTAAGAGACTAGAAGGTAATGGATCAGTAGCCACTGTGGTACATTCAGTATGGGTTTAAGAGACTAGAAGGTAATGGATCAGTAGCCACTGTGGTACATTCAGTATGGGTTTAAGAGACTAGAAGGTAATGGATCAGTAGCCACTGTGGTACATTCAGTATGGGTTTAAGAGACTAGAAGGTAATGGATCAGTAGCCACTGTGGTACATTCAGTATGGGTTTAAGAGACTAGAAGGTAATGGATCAGTAGCCACTGTGGTACATTCAGTATGGGTTTAAGAGACTAGAAGGTAATGGATCAGTAGCCACTGTGGTACATTCAGTACGGGTTTAAGAGACTAGAAGGTAATGGATCAGTAGCCACTGTGGTACATTCAGTATGGGTTTAAGAGACTAGAAGGTAATGGATCAGTAGCCACTGTGGTACATTCAGTATGGGTTTAAGAGACTAGAAGGTAATGGATCAGTAGCCACTGTGGTACAATCAGTATGGGTTTAAGAGACTAGAAGGTAATGGATCAGTAGCCACTGTGGTACATTCAGTATGGGTTTAAGAGACTAGAAGGTAATGGATCAGTAGCCACTGTGGTACATTCAGTATGGGTTTAAGAGACTAGAAGGTAATGGATCAGTAGCCACTGTGGTACATTCAGTATGGGTTTAAGAGACTAGAAGGTAATGGATCAGTAGCCACTGTGGTACATTCAGTATGGGTTTAAGAGACTAGAAGGTAATGGATCAGTAGCCACTGTGGTACATTCAGTACGGGTTTAAGAGACTAGAAGGTAATGGATCAGTAGCCACTGTGGTACATTCAGTATGGGTTTAAGAGACTAGAAGGAAATGGATCAGTAGCCACTGTGGTACATTCAGTATGGGTTTAAGAGACTAGAAGGTAATGGATCAGTAGCCACTGTGGTACATTCAGTATGGGTTTAAGAGACTAGAAGGTAATGGATCAGTAGCCACTGTGGTACATTCAGTATGGGTTTAAGAGACTAGAAGGTAATGGATCAGTAGCCACTGTGGTACATTCAGTATGGGTTTAAGAGACTAGAAGGTAATGGATCAGTAGCCACTGTGGTACATTCAGTATGGGTTTAAGAGACTAGAAGGTAATGGATCAGTAGCCACTGTGGTACATTCAGTATGGGTTTAAGAGACTAGAAGGTAATGGATCAGTAGCCACTGTGGTACATTCAGTATGGGTTTAAGAGACTAGAAGGTAATGGATCAGTAGCCACTGTGGTACATTCAGTATGGGTTTAAGAGACTAGAAGGTAATGGATCAGTAGCCACTGTGGTACATTCAGTATGGGTTTAAGAGACTAGAAGGTAATGGATCAGTAGCCACTGTGGTACATTCAGTATGGGTTTAAGAGACTAGAAGGTAATGGATCAGTAGCCACTGTGGTACATTCAGTATGGGTTTAAGAGACTAGAAGGTAATGGATCAGTAGCCACTGTGGTACATTCAGTATGGGTTTAAGAGACTAGAAGGTAATGGATCAGTAGCCACTGTGGTACATTCAGTATGGGTTTAAGAGACTAGAAGGTAATGGATCAGTAGCCACTGTGGTACATTCAGTATGGGTTTAAGAGACTAGAAGGTAATGGATCAGTAGCCCCTGTGGTACATTCAGTATGGGTTTAAGAGACTAGAAGGTAATGGATCAGTAGCCACTGTGGTACATTCAGTATGGGTTTAAGAGACTAGAAGGTAATGGATCAGTAGCCACTGTGGTACATTCAGTATGGGTTTAAGAGACTAGAAGGTAATGGATCAGTAGCCACTGTGGTACATTCAGTATGGGTTTAAGAGACTAGAAGGTAATGGATCAGTAGCCACTGTGGTACATTCAGTATGGGTTTAAGAGACTAGAAGGTAATGGATCAGTAGCCACTGTGGTACATTCAGTATGGGTTTAAGGGACTAGAAGGTAATGGATCAGTAGCCACTGTGGTACATTCAGTATGGGTTTAAGGTACTAGAAGGTAATGGATCAGTAGCCACCGTGGTACATTCAGTATGGGTTTAAGAGACTAGAAGGTAATGGATCAGTAGCCACCGTGGTACATTCAGTATGGGTTTAAGAGACTAGAAGGTAATGGATCAGTAGCCACTGTGGTACATTCAGTATGGGTTTAAGAGACTAGAAGGTAATGGATCAGTAGCCACTGTGGTACATTCAGTATGGGTTTAAGAGACTAGAAGGTAATGGATCAGTAGCCACTGTGGTACATTCAGTATGGGTTTAAGAGACTAGAAGGTAATGGATCAGTAGCCACTGTGGTACATTCAGTATGGGTTTAAGGTACTAGAAGGTAATGGATCAGTAGCCACTGTGGTACATTCAGTATGGGTTTAAGAGACTAGAAGGTAATGGATCAGTAGCCACTGTGGTACATTCAGTATGGGTTTAAGAGACTAGAAGGTAATGGATCAGTAGCCACTGTGGTACATTCAGTATGGGTTTAAGAGACTTGAAGGTAATGGATCAGTAGCCACTGTGGTACATTCAGTATGGGTTTAAGAGACTAGAAGGTAATGGATCAGTAGCCACTGTGGTACATTCAGTATGGGTTTAAGAGACTAGAAGGTAATGGATCAGTAGCCACTGTGGTACATTCAGTATGGGTTTAAGAGACTTGAAGGTAATGGATCAGTAGCCACTGTGGTACATTCAGTATGGGTTTAAGAGACTAGAAGGTAATGGATCAGTAGCCACTGTGGTACATTCAGTACGGGTTTAAGCGACTAGAAGGTAATGGATCAGTAGCCACTGTGGTACATTCAGTATGGGTTTAAGAGACTAGAAGGTAATGGATCAGTAGCCACTGTGGTACATTCAGTATGGGTTTAAGAGACTAGAAGGAAATGGATCAGTAGCCACTGTGGTACATTCAGTATGGGTTTAAGAGACTAGAAGGTAATGGATCAGTAGCCACTGTGGTACATTCAGTATGGGTTTAAGAGACTAGAAGGTAATGGATCAGTAGCCACTGTGGTACATTCAGTATGGGTTTAAGAGACTAGAAGGTAATGGATCAGTAGCCACTGTGGTACATTCAGTATGGGTTTAAGAGACTAGAAGGTAATGGATCAGTAGCCACTGTGGTACATTCAGTATGGGTTTAAGAGACTAGAAGGTAATGGATCAGTAGCCACTGTGGTACATTCAGTATGGGTTTAAGAGACTAGAAGGTAATGGATCAGTAGCCACTGTGGTACATTCAGTATGGGTTTAAGAGACTAGAAGGTAATGGATCAGTAGCCACTGTGGTACATTCAGTATGGGTTTAAGAGACTAGAAGGTAATGGATCAGTAGCCACTGTGGTACATTCAGTATGGGTTTAAGAGACTAGAAGGTAATGGATCAGTAGCCACTGTGGTACATTCAGTATGGGTTTAAGAGACTAGAAGGTAATGGATCAGTAGCCACTGTGGTACATTCAGTATGGGTTTAAGAGACTAGAAGGTAATGGATCAGTAGCCACTGTGGTACATTCAGTATGGGTTTAAGAGACTAGAAGGTAATGGATCAGTAGCCACTGTGGTACATTCAGTATGGGTTTAAGAGACTAGAAGGTAATGGATCAGTAGCCACTGTGGTACATTCAGTATGGGTTTAAGAGACTAGAAGGTAATGGATCAGTAGCCACTGTGGTACATTCAGTATGGGTTTAAGAGACTAGAAGGTAATGGATCAGTAGCCACTGTGGTACATTCAGTATGGGTTTAAGAGACTAGAAGGTAATGGATCAGTAGCCACTGTGGTACATTCAGTATGGGTTTAAGAGACTAGAAGGTAATGGATCAGTAGCCACTGTGGTACATTCAGTATGGGTTTAAGAGACTAGAAGGTAATGGATCAGTAGCCACTGTGGTACATTCAGTATGGGTTTAAGAGACTAGAAGGTAATGGATCAGTAGCCACTGTGGTACATTCAGTATGGGTTTAAGAGACTAGAAGGTAATGGATCAGTAGCCACTGTGGTACATTCAGTATGGGTTTAAGAGACTAGAAGGTAATGGATCAGTAGCCACTGTGGTACATTCAGTATGGGTTTAAGAGACTAGAAGGTAATGGATCAGTAGCCCCTGTGGTACATTCAGTATGGGTTTAAGAGACTAGAAGGTAATGGATCAGTAGCCCCTGTGGTACATTCAGTATGGGTTTAAGAGACTAGAAGGTAATGGATCAGTAGCCACTGTGGTACATTCAGTACGGGTTTAAGAGACTAGAAGGTAATGGATCAGTAGCCACTGTGGTACATTCAGTACGGGTTTAAGCGACTAGAAGGTAATGGATCAGTAGCCACTGTGGTACATTCAGTATGGGTTTAAGAGACTAGAAGGTAATGGATCAGTAGCCACTGTGGTACATTCAGTATGGGTTTAAGAGACTAGAAGGTAATGGATCAGTAGCCACTGTGGTACATTCAGTATGGGTTTAAGAGACTAGAAGGTAATGGATCAGTAGCCACTGTGGTACATTCAGTATGGGTTTAAGAGACTAGAAGGTAATGGATCAGTAGCCACTGTGGTACATTCAGTATGGGTTTAAGAGACTAGAAGGTAATGGATCAGTAGCCACTGTGGTACATTCAGTATGGGTTTAAGAGACTAGAAGGTAATGGATCAGTAGCCACTGTGGTACATTCAGTATGGGTTTAAGAGACTAGAAGGTAATGGATCAGTAGCCACTGTGGTACATTCAGTATGGGTTTAAGAGACTAGAAGGTAATGGATCAGTAGCCACTGTGGTACATTCAGTATGGGTTTAAGAGACTAGAAGGTAATGGATCAGTAGCCACTGTGGTACATTCAGTATGGGTTTAAGAGACTAGAAGGTAATGGATCAGTAGCCACTGTGGTACATTCAGTATGGGTTTAAGAGACTAGAAGGTAATGGATCAGTAGCCACTGTGGTACATTCAGTATGGGTTTAAGAGACTAGAAGGTAATGGATCAGTAGCCACTGTGGTACATTCAGTATGGGTTTAAGAGACTAGAAGGTAATGGATCAGTAGCCACTGTGGTACATTCAGTATGGGTTTAAGAGACTAGAAGGTAATGGATCAGTAGCCACTGTGGTACATTCAGTATGGGTTTAAGAGACTAGAAGGTAATGGATCAGTAGCCACTGTGGTACATTCAGTATGGGTTTGTGCATGAAAAGACCAGTAATATAATATAAAAAATATCCGACACAATCGTCAGTCTTCATCAATTACAGAGTCTTCAGAAAGTGTTCATACCCCTTTGACTGATTCCACATATTTGTTGTGTTACAGCCTGAATTCAAAATGGATTAAATTAAGATGTTTTGTCACTGGCCTACCCACAATGCCCCATAATGTCAAAATGGGAAATATGTTATTTAACATTTTTACAAATTAATTAATTTGACTAATCTTCACTCATTAAGTGTCACGCCCTGACCTTAGTATTCTTTGTTTTCTTTATTATCTTGGTTAGGTCAGGGTGTGACGAGGGTGTTATATGTGTTTTGGGTTGTCTAGGGTTTTTTGTAAGTCTCTGGGTTTTCACTAGTCTAGGTATTTATGTCTATGGTTGCCTAGCTTGGTTCTCAATTAGAGGCAGCTGTTTATCGTTGTCTCTGATTGGGAACCATATTTAGGCAGCCATATTCCTTGGGTTATTTTGTGGGTTATTGTCTATGTCTAGTTGCCTGTGTCTGCACTATTATATTATAGCGTCACGTTTGTGTAGTGTTTCACATCACACTGTGCCTTGGTCTCCTCCATTATACGAACGTGACATTAAGTGTTCAACACCTTTGTTATGGTAAGACAAAGTAAATTTAGTGGTGTAAAGTACTTAAGTGAAAATACTTGAAAGTACTACTTAAGGGTATCTGTACTTTACTATTTATATTTTTGACAACTTTTACTTTTACTCCTCTACATTCCTAAAGAAAATAAATGTACTTTTTAACTCTACATTTTACCTGACACCCAAAAGTACTCGTTGCATTTTGAATGCTTAGCAGGACAGGAAAATGGACCAATTCAGGCACGTATCAAGACAACACATGGTCATCAATTCTGCCTCTGATCTGGCGGACTCACTAAACACAAATGCATCTTCTGTAAATCATGCCTGAATGTTGGAGTGTGCACCTGGCTATCCCTTGAAATTATTTATACTTTTACTTTTGATACTTAAGTATATTTAGAACCAAATACTTTTAGACTTTTACTCAAGTAGTATTTTACTGGGTGACTTCCACTTTTAATTGAGTAACTTTCTATTAAGGTATCTATACTTTTACGCAAGTATGACAATTGGGTACTGAGTATACTGAACCAAAATATAAACGTAACAATTTAAATGATTTTATTGAGTTACAGTTCATATATGGATATCAGTCAATTGAAATACATTCATTAAGCCCTAATCTATGGATTTAACATGACTGGGCAGGGGCGCAGCCATGGGTGGGCCTGGCTCCTAAGTGGGTGGGCCTCTGCCCTCCCAGGCCCACCCATGGCTGTGCCCCTTCTAGCCTTATGGAGACGTCATCCACTTGTATCAGTTTGATACAAGTCCTTGAGAAGATTCCACCCCCACAGTGTGTGACATCCCACCACGTAAGAGGTTGAGACAGATGCGTGGGCCAGATTCTCAGGAAGGAAAAACCGTGAATGAATGAATTTGGTGCTCCTGAGAAGAATTGTAGTCATGGTGACACTAGTGCTGTAGTTACAGCTGTTCTAGCATTCTAAATGACCTTGGAAAAATGCTCCTACAGTTTGATGACACGTTGAACTTTTCGGATGAAACCTGTTGAATGTTGAGATTTTTACTGCAGTTTGGTTAATAAAACCCAGATTATTCTAAATATATCTATTGTCCTTATTACATGGTTGTGTACAATGAAACGCAATGTTTTTGGGGGGTAAATCGTTGAGGGATTTTGATAGTAAAGGGCTTGAACTTTTTTTAAATCAATTTTCTCCTAAAATAACATACCCAAATCTAACTGCCTGTATCTCAGGACCCAAATCTAACTGCCTGTAGCTCAGGACCTAAAATAACATACCCAAATCTAACTGCCTGTAGCTCAGGACCTGAAGCAAGGATATGCATATTCTTGATACCATTTGAAAGGAAACACGTTGAGGTTTGTGGAAATGTGAAACTAATGTAGGAGAATATAACACATTACATCTGGTAGAAGAAAATACAAACAAAAAAAACGTGCGTTTTCAATAAAAAATGTTGTTACATCATCTTTGACATGCAAGACAAAGGCCATAATATAATATTGCAGTTTAAGCACAATTGTGATTTTGGCCACTAGATGACAGCAGTGTGTGTGCAAAGTTTCAGATTGATCCAATGAAGCATTGCAATACTGCACAGTATTTTGAATTAAGTCTGCCCAAATGTGCCGAATTGGTCAATTGAAAAATGTTCAAGGTCATAACCATCATGTTTGACATACAAAAATGATATGGTAATGCAACATTTAAGTTTACACACTCCCAGGAATGTCATACATGATAGATGATTAGCTTATACACTAACATTCACACATCTAGATGTCTGGGCGGGGTGGGTGTGGAGCCAGGGACAGCAGGGGTTCAAAAACTGTAGAACCCAGCTCCTACATTCGAATATTTAAATGTAATTTATCAAACAAAACTATGCTACATTTTTATCTCTGGGACCCTCAGGATGACCAATCAGAGCCAGATTACTGACTGTAAGTACATGATTTACCTTCAGAGGTGAATGTATCAAACCAGTGGCCGTGATAAATGTTGTTTGTTATTGGGGACCTCATACACCGCATTACTTAGTACCACTATCCATATTTTTAAGCATAGTGGCGGCTGCATCATGTTATGCGTATGCTTGTAATCGTTATGGGCTGAGTAGATTTTCAGGATCAAAATAATCATCTGAATGGAGCTAAGCACAGGAATAAACCTAGAGGAAGACCCTGGTTCAGTCTGCTTTCCACCAGAACCTGAGGGATTAATTCACCTTTCAGCAAGACAATAACCTAAAACACAAGGCCAAATCTACACTGCAGTTTCTTACCAGTTGCTTACCAATCTACACTACAGTTTTGACTTAAATCTGCTTGAAAATCTATGGCATAATCTGAAATGGCTCTCTAGCAATGATCAACAACCAATTTGACAGAGCTTGAAGAATTAAAAAAAAGAAAAATGGGAAAATGTTGCACAATCCAGGTGTGAAAAGCTCTTAGAGACGCTTCTACAAAGCATTGGCTCAGGGCTGTGAATACTCACAGTACGCAACTATTAGGAATGTGAGTCGGTATGTAACCTAGTTGCTGGACCTAGATAACATTGGTGGCGTTTGACACAATTCCCCCCCCCCCCCCACCACCACCACCACCACCTCAGTCCCAGTGTGTGTGTGTGTGTGTGTGTGTGTGTGTGTGTGTGTGTGTGTGTGTGTGTGTGTTTCTGGCAATCTGCTCCCATTGTTGCATACTTTCTGTCTTGCTAGGAGGGTATCTAAGACTGAACTCAGTCAACTGAAAAATAATATGGACATCTCTTTCTTATACTACAGATGTTTCCTAGCATTTCTGACTGCGGACAATTTCTGCCATTTTTAAAAATTTATTTTAGGTAAGGCAGTTAAGAACAAATTCTTATTTACAATGACAGCATATCCCAGCCAAACCCGGACGACGCTGGACCAATTGTGCGCTGCCCTATTGTCTGGAGTCAATGAGGGAGTGTCTGGACTGGAGAGGGGTTTTTACAATACAATACATACACAAAGAACAACTTTCATTCACTTGTTGTTTCCACAGTAGATGGATATCACAGGGATTGGTTTTCAGTAGTAAGGTTCCTGGACGGTGGGATGTGCAATACTTAGGTTACCTCAAATACCTCTGCACATTGATCTGGTACTGGTACTTCCTGTATATAGCTCCACATTGATCTGGTACTTCCTGTATATAGCTCCACATTGATCTGGTACTCCCTGTATATAGCTCCACATTGATCTGGTACTCCCTGTATATAGCTCCACATTGATCTGGTACTTCCTGTATATAGCTCCACATTGATCTGGTACTGGTACTTCCTGTATATAGCTCCACATTGATCTGGTACTTCCTGTATATAGCTCCACATTGATCTGGTACTTCCTGTATATAGCTCCACATTGATCTGGTAGTGGTACTTCCTGTATATAGCTCCACATTGATCTGGTACTTCCTGTATATAGCTCCACATTGATCTGGTAGTGGTACTTCCTGTATATAGCTCCACATTGATCTGGTACTCCCTGTATATAGCTCCACATTGATCTGGTACTTCCTGTATATAGCTCCACATTGATCTGGTACTTCCTGTATATAGCTCAACATTGATCTGGTAGTGGTACTTCCTGTATATAGCTCCACATTGATCTGGTAGTGGTACTTCCTGTATATAGCTCCACAATGATCTGGTACTCCCTGTATATAGCTCCACATTGATCTGGTACTTCCTGTATATAGCTCCACATTGATCTGGTACTTCCTGTATATAGCTCCACATTGATCTAGTACTGGTACTCCCTGTATATAGCTCCACATTGATCTGGTACTTCCTGTATATAGCTCCACATTGATCTGGTACTTCCTGTATATAGCTCCACATTGATCTAGTACTGGTACTTCCTGTATATAGCTCCACATTGATCTGGTACTCCCTGTATATAGCTCCATTCTTGTGTATTTTATGTTAACATTTTTATTTTTAAACTGCATTGTTGGTTAAATGCTTGTCAGTAAGCATTTCACGGTAAAGTCTACACCTGTTGTATTCGGTGCAGGTGAACAATAAAGTTTGATTTGATTTTATGGATAGGACAGAGACTGGTTTTCAATGTTAACCAGGAAGTCTCCTACTTTGTCATTACAATACAATTGACCTTAACATACCATTTCTCATAAAATCAATATCAGGACATAATATTTTTTTTACTTAACAAGTCAGTTAAGAACAAATTCTTATTTACAACGACAGCCCACCCCGGCCAAACCCTAACAAAGCTGGAGCAATTGTGCGCTGCCCTATGGGACTCCTAATCACAGCCGGTTGTGACACAGCCTGGAATCGAACCAGGGTGTCTGTAACCACACATTTAGCACTGAGATGCAGTGCCTTAAACTGCTGCCCCACTCAGGAGCCCTTCAAATTGTTTCACTAAATTCCCCTGACAGCAACATTGTTTCACTAAATTCCCCTGACAGCAACATTGTTTCACTAAATTCCCCTGACAGCAACATTGTTTCACTAAATTCCCCTGACAGCAACATTGTTTCACTAAATTCCCCTGACAGCAACATTGTTTCACTAAATTCCCCTGACAGCAACATTGTTTCACTAAATTCCCCTGACAGCAACATTGTTTCACTAAATTCCCCTGACAGCGACCTTGTTTCACTAAATTCTCCTGATGTGAATATCAAATCAAATCAAATCTTGTGAGGAATACAACCTCACAGGGAAATGCTTACTTACAAGCCCTTATTCAACAAGGCAGTCTGAAGAAAAATATGTGTTAAGTAAAAAATGTATGATGTAAAAAAAAGAAATAAAAGTAACAAATATTTAAAGAGCAGCAGTGAAATTACAATAGCGAGGCCATATACAGGGGGTACCGGCAGAGAGTCAATGTGGAGGCTATATACAGGGGGTACCGGCAGAGAGTCAATGTGGAGGCTATATACAGGGGGTACCGGCAGAGAGCCAATGTGCGGGGGTACAGGTTAGTCAAGATAATTGCGGTAATATGTACATGACGGAAGATTTAAAGTGACTATGCATAGATAATAAACAGAGAATAGCAGCAGTGTAAAAGGGGAGGGGGCAATGCAAATAGTCTGGGTAGTCATTTGATTAGATGTTCAGGAGTCTTATGGTTTGGGGGAATCCTCTTGGACCTAGACTTGGCACTCCGGTACCGCTTGCCATGCGGTAGTAGAGAGAACAGTCTATGACTAGGGTGGCTGGAGTCTTTGACAATTCTTAGGGCCTTCCTCTGACACCGCCTGGTATAGAGGTCCTGGATGGCAGGAAGCTTGGCCCCAGTGATGTACTGGGCCGTTCGCACTACCCTCTGTAGTGCCTTGTGGTCGGAGGCCAAGCAGTTTCCATACCATGCGGGGATGCAACCAGTCAGGATGCTCTCGATTGTGCAGCTGTAGAATCCTTTGAGGATGTGAGGACCCATGTCAAATCTTTTCAGTCTCCTGAGGGGGAATAGGTTTTGTCGTGCCCTCTTCACAACTGTCTTGGTGTTCTTGGACCACGATAGTTTGTTGGTGACGTGGATGCCAAGGAACTTGAAACTCTCAACCTGCTCCATTACAGCCCGTCGATGAGAATGGGGGCATGCTCGGTCCTCCTTTTCCTGCAGTCCAGAATCATCTTCTTTGTCTTGATCATGTTGAGGGAGAGGTTGTTGTCCTGGCACCACACGGTCAGGTCTCTGACCTCCTCCCTATAGACTGTCTCATCGTTGTTGGTTATCAGGCCTACCACTGTTGTGACATCAGCAAACGTAATGATGGTGTTGGAGTCGTGCCTGGCCGTGCAGTCATGAGTGAACAGGGAGTACAGAAGGGGACTGAGCACGCACCCCTGAGGAGCCCCTTGTTTAGGATCAGCATTGCAGATGTGTTGTTACCTACCCTTACCACTTGGGGGCGGCCCATCAGGATGTCCAGGATCCAGTTGCAGAGGGAGGAGTTTAGTCCCAGGTTCCTTAGCTTAGTGATGAGCTTTGAGGGCACTATGGTGTTGAATGCAGAGCTGTAATCGATGAATAGCATTCTCACATAGGTGTTCCTTTTGTCCAGGTGTGAAAAGGCAGTGTGGAGTGGTATGCGAATTGGAGTGGGTCTATGGTATCATGGAGGATGGTGTTGATGTGAGCCATGACCTGCCTTTCAAAGCACTTCATGGCTACAGATGTGAGTGCTACGGGTCGGTAGTCATTTAGGCAGGTTACCTTAGTGTTCTTGGGCACAGAGACTATGGTGGTCTGCTTGAAACATGTTGGTACTACAGACTCAGACAGGGAGAGGTTGAAAATGTCAGTGAAGACACTTGCCAGTTGGTCAGCGCATGCTCGGAGTACACGTCCTGGTAATCTGTCTGGCCCTGCAGCCTTCTGAATTTTGTTCTCACATCAGCTATGGAGAGTGTGATCACACAGTCATCCGGAACGGCTGATGCTCTCGTGCATGATTCAGTGTTACTTGCCTCAAAGTGAGAGTAGAAGTAATTTAGCTCGTCTGGTAGGCTCGTGTCACTAGGCAGCTTGCGGCTGTGCTTCCCTTTGTGGTCTGTAATGGTTTGCAGGCCCTGCCACATCCGTCGAGTGTCAGAGCTGGTGTAGTACGATTCGATCTTAGTCCAGGAGGGCATAGCGGGATTTCTTATAAGCTGATATACAACGAATCAGAATCAGATGAAGTTGTTTGACTCCTGCTGATACATAATGAATCAGAATCATATGGAGTTGTTTGACTCCTGCTGATACATAATGAATCAGAATCATATGGAGTTGTTTGACTCCTGCTGATATATAATGAATCAGAATCATATGGAGTTGTTTGACTCCTGCTGATATAAACTGAACCAGAATCAGATGGGAGTTTCACCCAAGGTCCTTGGCTGCCACTGAGACTTTCGCCTCAGCCACCGAGATCAGAGTTAACAGACGTGAAGGTAGCAACCTTGAATCGTGTGTAGTTTCCTCCCTCTGAAGTTTTCAACTTATTAATGGGGGGCGGCAGGTAAGAGCGTTGGGCCAGTAACTGTAAATGTCGCTGGTTCGAATCCCTGAGCTGACGAGGTGAAAAATCTGTCTATGTGCCCTTGCAAGGTACTTAATCCTAATTGTTCCTGTACGTCACTCTGGATAAGAGTGTCTGCTAAAAAATAAAAACCACCCTTATTCACACCAGTGTCCACATATTTATTTATTTATTTAATTTATTTATTTTACCTTTATTTAACCAGGTAGGCTAGTTGAGAACACCTTTATTTAACCAGGTAGGCAAGTTGAGAACAAGTTCTCATTTACAATTGCGACCTGGCCAAGATAAAGCAAAGCAGTTCGACACATACAACGACACAGAGTTACACATGGAGTAAAACAAACATACAGTCAATAATACAGTATAAACAAGTCTATATACAATGTGAGCAAATGAGGTGAGAAGGGAGGTAAAGGCAAAAAAGGCCATGGTGGCAAAGTAAATACAATATAGCAAGTAAAACACTGGAATGGTAGTTTTGCAATGGAAGAATGTGCAAAGTAGAAATAAAAATAATGGGGTGCAAAGGAGCAAAATAAATAAATAAAATACAGTTGGGAAAGAGGTAGTTGTTTGGGCTAAATTATAGGTGTGCTATGTACAGGTGCAGTAGCTCTGTGAGCTGCTCTGACAGTTGGTGCTTAAAGCTAGTGAGGGAGATAAGTGTTTCCAGTTTCAGAGATTTTTGTAGTTCGTTCCAGTCATTGGCAGCAGAGAACTGGAAGGAGAGGCGGCCAAAGAAAGAATTGGTTTTGGGGGTGACTAGAGAGATATACCTGCTGGAGCGTGTGCTACAGGTGGGAGATGCTATGGTGACCGGCGAGCTGAGATAAGGGGGGACTTTACCTAGCAGGGTCTTGTAGATGACATGGAGCCAGTGGGTTTGGCGACGAGTATGAAGCGAGGGCCAGCCAACGAGAGCGTACAGGTCGCAATGGTGGGTAGTATATGGGGCTTTGGTGACAAAATGGATTGCACTGTGATAGACTGCATCCAATTTGTTGAGTAGGGTATTGGAGGCTATTTTGTAAATGACATCGCCAAAGTCGAGGATTGGTAGGATGGTCAGTTTTACAAGGGTATGTTTGGCAGCATGAGTGAAGGATGCTTTGTTGCGAAATAGGAAGCCAATTCTAGATTTAACTTTGGATTGGAGATGTTTGATATGGGTCTGGAAGGAGAGTTTACAGTCTAACCAGACACCTAAGTATTTGTAGTTGTCCACATATTCTAAGTCAGAGTCGTCCAGAGTAGTGATGTTGGACAGGAGGGTAGGTGCAGGTAGCGATCGGTTGAAGAGCATGCATTTAGTTTTACTTGTATTTAAGAGCAATTGGAGGCCACGGAAGGAGAGTTGTATGGCATTGAAGCTTGCCAGTACATACAGTACGTAGGTATCAACTCAAGGACAGAACTACAGTGGCAAGTAAAAGTATGTGAACCCTTTGGAATCACCTGGAATTCTGCATACATTGATCATACATTGATCATAAAATTTGATCTGATCTTCATCTAAGTCACAACTATAGACAAACATAGTCGACTTAAACTAATAACACACAAAGTATTGTATTTTTCTTGTCTGTAATGAATACATAATTTAAACATTCACAGTGTAGGTTGGGAAAAGTATGTGAACCCCCCTAGGATAATGACGTCTCCAAAAGCTAATTGTCGTCAGGAGTCAGCTAACCTGGAGTCCAATCAATGAGACAAGATTGGAGATGTTGGTTAGAGCTGCCTTGTCCTATAAAAAATTCACTCACAAAATTTGACTTTGCTATTCACAAGAAGCAGTGCATGATGTGAACCATGCCTCGAACAAAAGAGATCTCACAAGACCAAAGATTAAGAATTGTTGACTTGCATAAAGCTGGAAAGGGTTACAAAAGTATCTCTAAAAGCCTTGATGTTCATCAGTCCAAGGTAAGACAAATTGTCTATAAATGGAGAAAGTTCAACACTGTTGCCACTCTCTCTAGTAGTGGCCGTCCAGCAAAGATGACTACAAGAGCACAGCACAGAATGCTTAATGAGGTTAAGAAGATTCCTAGAGTGTCAGCTAAAGACTTACATAAATCTCTGGAACATGCTAACATCTCTGTTGACGAGTCTACGATACGTAAAACACTAAAAAAGAATGGTGTTCATGAGAGGACACCACGGAAGAAGCCACTGCTATCAAAAAACAACAACATTGCTGTACGTATGAAGTCTGCAAAAATGCACCTGGATTTTCCACAGCTCTACTGGAAAAATATTCTGTGGACAGATGGAACTACAGTTGTAAATCAAAGTAAATCAACAACAGAATGGCTTCAACAGAAGAAAATACGCCTTCTGGAGGGGCCCAGTGAGAGTCCTGACCTCAACCCGATTGAGATGCTGTGACATGACCTCAAGAGAGTGGTTCACTCCAGACATCCATAGAATATTGCTGAACTGAAACAGTTTTGTAAAGAGGAATGGCCCAAAATACCTCCTGACCGTTGTGCCGGTCTGATCCACAACTATAGAAAACGTTTGGTTGAGGTTATTGCTGCCAAAGGAGAGTCAACCAGTTATTTAATCCAAGGGTTCACATACTTTTCCCACCCTGCACTGTGAATGTTTACACAGTGTGTTCAATAACGACATGAAAACATATAATTGTTTGTGTGTTATTAGTTTAAGCAGACTGTGTTTGTCTATTGTTGTGACCTAGATGAAGATCAGATAACATTTTATGACCAATTTATCCAGGTAATCCAGGTATCCAGGTAATCCAGGTATCCAGGTATCCAGGTAATCCAGGTATCCAGGTAATCCAGGTATCCAGGTAATCCAGGTATCGAGGTAATCCAGGTATCCAGGTAATCCAGGAAACCAGATATCCAGGTAATCCAGGTATCCAGGTAATCCAGGTAATCCAGGTATCCAGGTATCCAGGTAATCCAGGTATCCAGGTATCCAGATAATCCAGGTATCCAGGTATCCAGGTAATCCAGGTATCCAGGTAATCCAGATATCCAGGTATCAAGGTAATCCAGGTATCCAGGTATCCAGGTATCCAGGTAATCCAGGTAATCCAGGTATCCAGGTAATCCAGGTATCCAGGTAATCCAGGTAATCCAGGTAATCCAGGTTAACCAGGTATCCAGGTAATCCAGATATCCAGATATCCAGGTAATCCAGGTAATCCAGGTATCCAGGTAATCCAGGTATCCAGGTAATCCAGATATCCAGGTATCCAGGTAATCCAGGTAATCCAGATATCCAGGTAATCCAGGTATCCAGGTAATCCCAAAAGGGTTCACATAGTTTTTCTTGCCACTGTATATTCGGCCACCCGGAACCAGTCCCCTGTCATCAACCCAACGTTCACCCAGTCTGCAGAGGTGCTGCATGGGTAAATGGCCCAGTAGCTAGCCTAGCAATAAAGGGATAGTGTGAGATTTTGCCAGTGGTTGAATAAGTACCCAATTGTCATACTTGAGTAAAAGTATAGATACCTTAATAGAAAGTTAATCAAGTAAAAGTCAACCAGTTAAATACTACTTGAGTAAGTCATTGTCATACGAACATCCCATTCATCAAGAATACTTTGCTCTACTGAAACGAGTCCCTGATAACCTAGAGCTTCTTTAAATGATCGGGAAAGATTTTCACAACAACCAACTCGTTAGTCAGTTAGGCAGTGAGCTAGGCAGACTATCATATCATACACGGAGCATGACTGCTCCTTAATCTACTGAGTCTTTGCTTGCAATTGCTTTCTCTAAGCATATATATATATATATATATATCCTGATGCCAAGGGCATATCTTATCTTCAATACCAGATGTGCGTCGGGAGATGCTACAAGCTATTTAGTTCAGGAGGTGGAGTGTATGTATAAAAAGGACACGATACTACATGTCAGAATAAAGATATTCACTAACTAAATATTAGAAGAAAATGTCTTAATGTCTTAGTACTGTGCTTGGCGTCACACACACACAGACACACAGGCTATTGTATTTCTGAATGACACAACTCACCCTGACATTAAACCCAGCAATTACCATTTGACAGAGGAAAGAGGAAATTGCTTGTTTTAGCCACAGGCTGTTTAAAAACTACTGAAGCTGATACCGTACTGTGAAATAGGAGGAGGTATGTGTGTGTGTGTGTTTGCCTGTGTGTGTGTGTGTGTTTGCCTGTGTGTGTGTGTGTGTGTGTGTGTTTGCCTGTGTGTGTGTGTGTGTTTGCCTGTGTGTGTGTGTGTGTGTTTGCCTGTGTGTGTGTGTGTGTGTTTGCCTGTGTGTGTGTGTGTGTGCGTGCATGCGTGTGTGCGTGCGTGTGTGTGTACGTGCGTGCGTGCGTGCGTGTGTGTCCGTGCGTTGGGGTGTTGTGTTTGACAACACCTCCTGGAGTCACCTGAGGCAGAGTTTCACCTGAGATGACTCAGCCTACCCAGTCTAACCCACTCCCCCTGAGGAGCCATTTTGAAAAAGCTTTCATGGCAGACAGCGACAAAGGGAAGAGCTCATTATCCCCTTTATAGTGCACTACTTTTGACCAGGGCCCATAGTGCTCTGATAAAAGGTAGTGCACTATATAGGGAATAGGATGTAATTTGGGACGTGAGCACTGAAAGTCCCTATCCTCCGGGTTTCCCCTAGCAACAACTAGAATGTCCACATTTCAAATACTTAAAACAGAGACAAGTTCTCCTTATAGGTTATTGCAGAAAGTACTTTACTTAACTAGCTTTATTCCTTCACACCACTGGATGCCAAGGCTAAAGAGAGAGAGAGAGAGGAGAGAGAGAGGAGAGAGAGAGGAGAGAGAGAGGAGAGAGGAGAGGGGAGAGAGGAGAGGGGAGAGGGGAGAGAGAGAGAGGAGAGAGAG
>NC_034186.2:3573084-3600584 GCF_002021735.2 Oncorhynchus kisutch
GAGAGAGAGGAGAGAGAGGAGAGAGAGAGAGAGGAGAGAGGAGAGGGAGAGAGAGAGAGAGGAGAGAGAGAGAGAGAGAGAGAGAGAGACTCCAGAGAAGCCAGCCGTCTGTCACCATGATCAGCAGGCCACACCACCAACACCTGGCACACAATGTGTGAGACATCGATCCGTCCCAAGTGGCACCCTAATCACGGTACTGTGCACTACTTTTGACCTGAGCCGTATTGGGCTATAAAGAGAATAGGGTGCCATCTGGGAACGCATCGACGACTACAGGGTCAGGTTCAGTAACCATGACTACAGGGTCAGGTTCAGTAACCATGACTACAGGGTCAGGTTCAGTAACCACGACTACAGGGTCAGGTTCAGTAACCACGACCACAGAGTCAGGTTCAGCAACCACGACTACAGGTTCAGGTTCAGATACCACGACTACACGGTCAGGTTCAGCAACCACGACTACAGGTTCAGTAACCACGACTACAGGTTCAGTAACCATGACCACAGGGTCAGGTTCAGTAACCACGACCACAGAGTCAGGTTCAGCAACCACGACTACAGGGTCAGGTTCAGCAACCACGACTAAAGGGTCAGGTTCAGTAACCACGACCACAGGGTCAGGTTCAGCGACCATGACTACAGGTTCAGTAACCATGACTACAGGTTCAGTAACCACGACTACAGGGTCAGGTTCAGTAACCACGACTACAGGGTCAGGTTCAGTAACCACGACCACAGGGTCAGGTTCAGCGACCACGACTACAGGTTCAGTAACCACGACTACAGGTTCAGTAACCATGACCACAGGGTCAGGTTCAGTAACCACGACCACAGGGTCAGGTTCAGTAACCACGACTACAGGGTCAGCAACCACGACTACAGGTTCAGGTTACGCAACCACGACTACAGGTTCAGTAACCACGACTACAGGGTCAGGTTCAGTAACCACGACCACAGGGTCAGGTTCAGTAACCACAACTACAGGGTCAGGTTCAGCAACCACGGCTACAGGTTCAGGTTCAGCAACCACGACTACAGGGCCAGGTTCAGTAACCACGACTACAGGGTCAGGTTCAGTAACGACGACTGCAGTGTCAGGTTCAGTAACCACGACTACAAGTTCAGGTTCAGATACCACGACTACAGGTTCAGTAACCACGACTACATGGTCAGGTTCAGATACCACGACTACAGGTTCAGTAACCACGACTACAGGGTCAGGTTCAGCTATGCTCTCTCTGTCCGGCCTGGCAGTAAGGATATCTGACCACCAAAAGTTCAATTTGATACTGATGTAAGGAATTATACGGAGCAGATTAAATCACCAGGAATGAAAGCCAAGCCAAGATGCCTACTCATGGTGACAGAAGTTATCAAAGGGGCATTGTGGAAGTTCGGACAGAACCATGTTGTGGTATGGAATGGCCCCTGTCAGACAACACAACACTACTGTTTTCTAGCCTGGTGTTTCAACCATCCTGTCTGTTTTCCTTACAAAGCAGAAAACCAGAAGAACTGTCTGCATTAAATAGTACAGGGCCTCCATCTCTGCTTAAACAAACATACAACTCACTGAACAAACACCTCAATGCCTTGACCAGCCACGGGAATGACCCAGCTCATCATTTCTCTGGAAGTTACACTGAGGGGGCTTCCCAAAGCGCACCCTATTCCCTACATAGCACACTACCCTGTGGACCCTGGTCTAAAGTAGTGCACTACATAGGGAATAGGATGCCATTTGGGATGCAACCTGAGACTGACTGGGGTTGGGAGTGAAGGGTGGGAGAAGACAAGAGGACAGAGAGTACCAGGGGTCAGGGGTCAGGACAGAGAGTACCAGGGGTCAGGACAGAGAGTACCAGGGGTCAGGGGTCAGTCAGGCAGCATGAGACTGACTGGGGTTGGGAGTGAAGGGTGGGAGAAGACAAGAAGACAGAGAGTACCAGGGGTCAGGGATCAGTCAGGCAGCATGAGACTGACTGGGGTTGGGAGTGAAGGGTGGGAGAAGACAAGAGGACAGAGAGTACCAGGGGTCAGGGGTCAGGACAGAGAGTACCAGGGGTCAGGTGTCAGTCAGGCAGTATATGAGACTGACTGGGGTTGGGAGTGAAGGGTGGGAGAAGACAAGAGGACAGAGAGTACCAGGGGTCAGGGGTCAGGACAGAGAGTACCAGGGGTCAGGGGTCAGTCAGGCAGCATATGAGACTGACTGGGGTTGGGAGTGAAGGGTGGGAGAAGACAAGAGGACAGAGAGTACCAGGGGTCAGGGGTCAGTTAGTGATGAGGAATGAGGAAATCCCATCCTGGCCATAACAGGCAGATAGATAGAGGTCAGGAAACACTAATGCTTGGACACAACCCCCGCAAGGCAATCTCTCTCAGCCAGCCACTCCAAGGAAAACGCAGCATGTGCAATGTGGTTGGAGGGTGGTAGTGGAGAGGAAGGGAGAGGAAGGGGGTGGTAGTGGAGAGGAAGGGAGAGGAAGGGGGAGGAAGGGAGAGGAAGGAGGGGGAAGGGGGAGGAAGGGAGAGGAAGGGAGAGGAAGGGGGAGGAAGGGAGAGGAAGGGGGTCCCAGAGGTGCAAGAGGAGAGCTGTAAATCCACCCAAGGTCCAGGGACATGTGAATAATTAGTGCCACCGTAACAAAATGTTTTGCAACAGAAAATGAAAAGACTTTCCTATTGGACGAATTCAGTTTGGTCCCTCCCCATTTTGGCCCCCTAGATTCTGTAAAGTTCCTAGTGAATATGAGCCAGAGTCCCTTCCAGAAACACAAGAGAAGGAGGGGATCCTTATGGCCATCCACCTAGGGAGGGTCTCATCCATCTAGGGAGGGTCTCATCCATCTAGGGAGGGTCTCATCCATCTAGGGAGGGTCTCATCCACCTAGGGAGGGTCTCATCCATCTAGGGAGGGTTTCATCCATCTAGGGAGGGTCTCATACATCTAGGGAGGGTCTCATCCATCTAGGGAGGGTCTCATCCATCTAGGGAGGGTCCCATCCACCTAGGGAGGGTCTCATCCATCTAGGGAGGGTCCCATCCACCTAGGGAGAGTCTCATCCACCTAGGGAGGGTCTCATCCATCTAGGGAGGGTCTCATCCACCTAGGGAGGTTCTCATCCACCTAGGGAGGGTCCAATCCATCTAGGGAGGGTCTCATCCATCTAGGGAGGGTCTCATCCATCTAGGGAGGGTCTCATCCACCTAGGGAGGGTCCCATCCACCTAGGGAGGGTCTCATCCATCTAGGGAGGGTCTCATCCGTCTAGGGAGGGTCTCATCCGTCTAGGGAGGGTCTCATCCATCTAGGGAGGGTCTCGTCCATCTAGGGAGGGTCTCATCCATCTAGGGAGGGTCCCATCCACCTAGGGAGGGTCTCATCCATCTAGGGAGGGTCCCATCCGTCTAGGGAGGATCTCATCCATCTAGGGAGGGTCTCATCCATCTAGGGAGGGTCTCATCCGTCTAGGGAGGGTCTCATCCACCTAGGGAGGGTCTCATATATCTAGGGAGGGTCTCATCCATCTAGGGAGGGTCTCATCCATCTAGGGAGGGTCTCATCCATCTAGGGAGGGTCTCGTCCATCTAGGGAGGGTCTCATCCATCTAGGGAGGGTCCCATCCACCTAGGGAGGGTCTCATCCATCTAGGGAGGGTCTCATCCATCTAGGGAGGGTCTCATCAATTTAGGGAGGGTCTCATCCATCTAGGGAGGGTCTCATCCATCTAGGGAGGGTCTCATCCATCTAGGGAGGGTCTCATCCACCTAGGGAGGGTCCCATCCGTCTAGGGAGGGTTCCATCCGTCTAGGGAGGGTCTCATCCATCTAGGGAGGGTCTCATTCATCTAGGGAGGGTCTCATCCATCTAGGGAGGGTCTCATCCATCTAGGGAGGGTCTCATCCATCTAGGGAGGGTCTCATCCATCTAGGGAGGGTCTCATCCATCTAGGGAGGGTTTCATCCATCTAGGGAGGGTTTCATCCATCTAGGGAGGGTCTCATCCACCTAGGGAGGGTCTCATCCACCTAGGGAGGTTCTCATCCACCTAGGGAGGGTCTCATCCATATAGGGAGGGTCTCATCCGTCTAGGGAGGGTCTCATCCATCTAGGGAGGGTCTCATCCACCTAGGGAGGGTCTCATCCATCTAGGGAGGGTCTCATCCACCTAGGGAGGGTCTCATTCATCTAGGGAGGGTCTCATCCATCTAGGGATGGTCTGCCTTTCTCTTTTGTATTTCCTAGAAACAGAGGATTATGAAGTCTACCTGATAGGAATGACAAGGCTTTGGGAACCAACAGTACCTATAGGATCAAATCAAATCAAATCAAATTTATTTATATAGCCCTTCGTACATCAGCTGATATCTCAAAGTGCTGTACAGAAACGCAGCCTAAAACCCCAAACAGCAAGCAATGCAGGTGTAGAAACACGGTGGCTAGGAAAAACTCCCTAGAAAGGCCAGAACCTAGGAAGAAACCTAGAGAGGAACCAGGCTATGTGGGGTGGCCAGTCCTCTTCTGGCTGTGCCGGGTGGAGATTATAACAGAACATGGCCAAGATGTTCAAATGTTCATAAATGACCAGCATGGTCGAATAATAATAAGGCAGAACAGTTGAAACTGGAGCAGCAGCACAGTCAGGTGGAAGTTGAAACTGGAGCAGCAGCATGGCCAGGTGGACTGGGGACAGCAAGGAGTCATCATGTCAGGTAGTCCTGGGGCATGGTCCTAGGGCTCAGGTCAGTTGAAACTGGAACAGCAGCATGGCCAGGTGGACTGGGGACAGCAAGGACTCATCATGTCAGGTAGTCCTGGGGCATGGTCCTAGGGCTCAGGTCCTCCGAGAGAGAGAAAGAGATAAGGAGAGAATTAGAGAACGCACACTTAGATTCACACAGGGCACCGAATAGGACAGGAGAAGTACTCCAGATATAACAAACTGACCCCAGCCCCCCGACACATAAACTACTGCAGCATAAATACTGGAGGCTGAGACAGGAGGGGTCAGGAGACACTGTGGCCCCATCCAAGGATCCCTATGGGTGGGAACCAGATGGAAGAATGACAAGGCTGTGGGAACCAACAGTACCTATAGGATCCCTATGGGTGGGAACCATTTGTCACTTCTAGGTTAGACTACTGCAATGCTCTACTTTCCGGCTACCCGGATAAAGCACTAAATAAACTTCAGTTAGTGCTAAATACGGCTGCTAGAATCCTGACTAGAACCCCAAAATTTGATCATATTACTCCAGTGCTAGCCTCCCTACACTGGCTTCCTGTCAAAGCAAGGGCTGATTTCAAGGTTTTACTGCTAACCTACAAAGCATTACATGGGCTTGCTCCTACCTATCTCTCTGATTTGGTCCTGCCGTACATACCTACATGTACGCTATGGTCACAAGACGCAGGTTGTGCCATGGCGGAGATCTTTGTGGGTTATAGTCAGCCTTGTCTCAGGATGGTAAGTTGGTGGTTGAAGATATCCCTCTAGTGGTGTGGGGGCTGTGCTTTGGCAAAGTGGGTGGGGTTATATCCTTCCTGTTTGGCCCTGTCCGGGGGTGTCCTCAGATGGTGCCACAGTGTCTCCTGACCCCTCCTGTCTCAGCCTCCAGTATTTATGCTGCAGTAGTTTATGTGTCGGGGGGCTAGGGTCAGTTTGTTATATCTGGGGTACTTCTCCTGTCCTATTCGGTGTCCTGTGTGAATTTAAGTGTGCTTTCTCTAATTCTCTCTTTCTCTCTTTCTTTCTCTCTCTCGGAGGACCTGAACCCTAGGACCATGCCCCAGGACTACCTGACATGATGACTCCTTGCTGTCCCCAGTCCACCTGGCCGTGCTGCTGCTCCAGTTTCAACTGTTCTGCCTTATTATTATTCGACCATGCTGGTCATTTATGAACATTTGAACATCTTGGCCATGTTCTGTTATAATCTCCACCCGGCACAGCCAGAAGAGGACTGGCCACCCCACATAGCCTGGTTCCTCTCTAGGTTTCTTCCTAGGTTTGGGCCTTTCTAGGGAGTTTTTCCTAGCCACCGTGCTTCTACACCTGCATTGCTTGCTGTTGAGGCCACCTCTCCATGGTCACCAGAGGAATGGAGATGAGGCCATCTCTCCATGGTCACCAGAGGAATGGACATGAGGCCATCTCTCCATGGTCACCAGAGGAATGGAGATGAGGCCATCTCTCCAAGGTCACCAGAGGAAAGGAGATGAGGCCATCTCTCCAAGGTCACCAGAGGAATGGAGATGAGGCCATCTCTCCAAGGTCACCAGGAGAAAGGAGATGAGGCCATCTCTCCATGGTCACCAGGGGAATGGACATGAGGCCATCTCTCCATGGTCACCAGGGGAATGGACATGAGGCCATCTCTCCATGGTCACCAGGGGAATGGACATGAGGCCATCTCTCCATGGTCACCAGGGGAATGGACATGAGGCCATCTCTCCATGGGCACCAGGGGAATGGACATGAGGCCATCTCTCCATGGTCACCAGGGGAATGGACATGAGGCCATCTCTCCATGGTCACCAGGGGAATGGACATGAGGCCATCTCTCCATGGTCACCAGGGGAATGGACATGAGGCCATCTCTCCATGGTCACCAGGGGAATGGACATGAGGCCATCTCTCCATGGTCACCAGAGGAATGGAGATGAGGCCATCTCTCCATGGTCACCAGAGGAATGGACATGAGGCCATCTCTCCATGGTCACCAGAGGAATGGAGATGAGGCCATCTCTCCATGGTCACCAGAGGAATGGACATGAGGCCATCTCTCCATGGTCACCAGGGGAATGGACATGAGGCCATCTCTCCATGGTCACCAGAGGAATGGACATGAGGCCATCTCTCCATGGTCACCAGAGGAATGGAGATGAGGCCATCTCTCCATGGTCACCAGAGGAATGGAGATGAGGCCATCTCTCCATGGTCACCAGAGGAATGGAGATGAGGCCATCTCTCCATGGTCACCAGAGGAATGGAGATGAGGCCATCTCTCCATGGTCACCAGAGGAATGGAGATGAGGCCATCTCTCCATGGTCACCAGAGGAATGGAGATGAGGCCATCTCTCCAAGGTCACCAGGAAAAACAATTACTTTTCTAAGACAATTATTTAAAAAATCTGAAAATGAAAATGCTACAATGAACCAAACATTCTGTAATGATGGTTGATCACTAGATAAAGAAGTGAGATTTGATGTCTTCAGTGTTAAAAGTGTAAAACTAACAATGACTCCATAAACCATGCTTTCTGGACAAATGTCCAAAAGTTATGGACGAAGCTAGAAAGTTGGCTGCCAGAACTATTAAAATGGAAATGCACTTTAAAACTTTTCTGTCTGCATATTTCAAGAGGGATGGAGATGTGACTAGGGATGGAGGTGTTACTAGGAATGGAGGTGTGACTAGGGATGGAGGTGTGACTAGGGATGGAGGTGGTGACTAGGGATGGAGGTGTGACTAGGGATGGAGGTGTGACTAGGGATGAAGGTGTGACTAGGGATGGAGGTGTGACTAGGGATGGAGGTGTGACTAGGGATGGAGGTGTGACTAGGGATGGAGGTGTGACTAGGGATGGAGGTGTGACTAGGGATGGAGGTGTGACTAGGGATGGAGGTGTGACTAGGGATGAAGGTGTGACTAGGGATGGAGGTGTGACTAGGGATGGAGGTGTGACTAGGGATGAAGGTGTGACTAGGGATGGAGGTGTGACTAGGTACTAGGGATTGAGATGTGACTAGGTACTAGGGATGGAGGTGTGACTAGGGATGGAGGTGTGACTGGGATGAAGGTGTGACTAGGGATGGAGGTGCGACTAGGGATGGAGGTGCGACTAGGGATGGAGGTGTGACTAGGGATGGAGGTGTGACTAGGGATGGAGGTGTGACTAGGGATGGAGGTGTGACAAGGGATGGAGGTGTGACTAGGGATGGAGGTATGACTAGGAATGGAGGTATGACCAGGTACTAAGGATGGAGGTGTGACTAGGGATGGAGGTGTGACTAGGGATGGAGGTATGACCAGGTATTAGGGATGGAGGTGTGACCATGTACTAGGGATGGAGGTGTGACCAGGTACTAGGGATGGAGGTGTGACTAGGGATGGAGGTGTGACTAGGGATGGAGGTGTGACTAGGGATGGAGGTGTGACTAGGGATGGAGGTGTGACTAGGGATGGAGGTGTGACTAGGGATGGAGTTGTGACTAGGGATGGAGGTGTGACTAGGGATGGAGGTGTGACTAGGGATGGAGGTGCGACTAGGGATGGAGGTGCGACTAGGGATGGAGGTGTGACTAGGGATGGAGGTGTGACTAGGGATGGAGGTGTGACTAGGGATGGAGGTATGACTAGGGATGGAGGTGTGACTAGGGATGGAGGTATGACTAGGGATGGAGGTGTGACTAGGGATGGAGGTGTGACTAGGGATGGAGGTATGACTAGGGATGGAGGTGTGACTAGGGATGGAGGTATGACTAGGGATGGAGTTGTGACTAGGGATGGAGGTGTGACTAGGGATGGAGGTGTGACTAGGGATGGAGGTGTGACTAGGGAGGGAGGTGTGACTAGGGATGGAGGTGTGACTAGGGATGGAGGTATGACTAGGGATGGAGGTATGACCAGGTAGTAAGGATGGAGGTGTGACTAGGGATGGAGGTGTGACTAGGTACTAGGGATGGAGGTGTGACTAGGGATGGAGGTGTGACTAGGGATGGAGGTGTAACTAGGTACTATGGATGGAGGTGTGACTAGGGATGGAGGTGTGACTAGGTACAAGGGATGGAGGTGTGACTAGGGATGGAGGTGTGACTAGGGATGGAGGTGTAACTAGGTACTAGGGATGGAGGTTGTGACTAGGGATGGAGGTGTAATTAGGTACTAGGAATGGAGGTGTGACTAGGTACAAGGGATGGAGGTGTGACTAGGGATGAAGGTGTGACTAGGTACAAGGGATGGAGGTGTGACTAGGGATGGAGGTGTGACTAGGGATGGAGGTGTAACTAGGTACTAGGGATGGAGGTGTGACTAGGGATGGAGGTGTAATTAGGTACTAGGAATGGAGGTGTGACTAGGTACAAGGGATGGAGGTGTGACTAGGGATGGAGGTGTAACTAGGTACTAGGGATGGAGGTGTGACTAGGGATGGAGGTGTAATTAGGTACTAGGAATGGAGGTGTGACTAGGTACAAGGGATGGAGGTGTGACTAGGGATGAAGGTGTGACTAGGGATGGAGGTGTGACTAGGGATGGAGGTGTGACTAGGGAGGGAGGTGTGACTAGGGATGGAGGTGTGACTAGGGATGGAGGTATGACTAGGGATGGAGGTATGACCAGGTAGTAAGGATGGAGGTGTGACTAGGGATGGAGGTGTGACTAGGTACTAGGGATGGAGGTGTGACTAGGGATGGAGGTGTGACTAGGTACTAGGGATGGAGGTGTGACTAGGGATGGAGGTTTGACTAGGGATGGAGGTATGACTTGGGATGGAGGTGCGACTAGGGATGGAGGTGTGACTAGGGATGGAGGTGTGACTAGGGATGCAGGTGTGACTAGGGATGGAGGTGTGACTAGGGATGGAGGTGTGACTAGGGATGGAGGTGTGACTAGGGATGGAGGTATGACCACGCATTAGGGATGAAGGTGTGACCATGTACTAGGGATGGAGGTGTGACCAGGTACTATGGATGGAGGTGTGACTAGGGATGGAGGTGTGACTAGGGATGGAGGTGTGACTAGGGATGGAGGTATGACCAGGTACTAGGGATGGAGGTGTGACTAGGGATGGAGGTGTGACTAGGGATGGAGGTGTGACAGGGGATGGAGGTGTGACTAGGGATGGAGGTGTGACCAGTTACTAGGGATGGAGGTGTGACTAGGGATGGAGGTGTGACTAGTGATGGAGGTGTAACTAGGTACTAGGGATGGAGGTGTGACTAGGGATGGAGGTGTGACTTGGGATGGAGGTGTGACTAGGGATGGAGGTGTAACTAGGTACTAGGGATGGAGGTGTAACTAGGTACTAGGGATGGAGGTGTGACTAGGGATGGAGGTGTGACTAGGGATGGAGGTGTAACTAGGTACTAGGGATGGAGGTGTGACTAGGGATGGAGGTGTGACTAGGGATGGAGGTGTGACTAGGGATGGAGGTGTGACTAGGGATGGAGGTGTGACTAGGGATGGAGGTATGACCAGGTACTAGGGATGGAGGTGTGACTAGGGATGGAGGTGTGACTAGGGATGGAGGTATGACTAGGGATGGAGGTGTGACTAGGTACTATGGATGGAGGTGTGACTAGGGATGGAGGTGTGACTAGGGATGGAGGTGTGACTAGGTACAAGGGATGGAGGTGTGACTAGGGATGGAGGTGTGACTAGGGATGGAGGTGTAACTAGGTACTAGGGATGGAGGTGTGACTAGGGATGGAGGTGTGACTAGGGATGGAGGTATGACTAGGGATGGAGGTGTGACTAGGTACTATGGATGGAGGTGTGACTAGGGATGGAGGTGTGACTAGGGATGGAGGTGTGACTAGGTACAAGGGATGGAGGTGTGACTAGGGATGGAGGTGTGACTAGGGATGGAGGTGTAACTAGGTACTAGGGATGGAGGTGTGACTAGGGATGGAGGTGTAACTAGGTACTAGGAATGGAGGTGTGACTAGGTACAAGGGATGGAGGTGTGACTAGGGATGAAGGTGTGACTAGGGATGGAGGTGTGACTAGGGATGGAGGTGTGACTAGGGATGGAGGTGTGACTAGTGATGGAGGTGTAACTAGGTACTAGGGATGGAGGTGTGACTAGGGATGGAGGTGTGACTAGGGATGGAGGTGTAACTAGGTACTAGGGATGGAGGTGTAACTAGGTACTAGGGATGGAGGTGTGACTAGGGATGGAGGTGTGACTAGGGATGGAGGTGTAACTAGGTACTAGGGATGGAGGTGTGACTAGGGATGGAGGTGTGACTAGGGATGGAGGTGTGACTAGGGATGGAGGTGTGACTAGGGATGGAGGTGTGACTAGGGATGGAGGTATGACCAGGTACTAGGGATGGAGGTGTGACTAGGGATGGAGGTGTGACTAGGGATGGAGGTATGACTAGGGATGGAGGTGTGACTAGGTACTATGGATGGAGGTGTGACTAGGGATGGAGGTGTGACTAGGGATGGAGGTGTGACTAGGTACAAGGGATGGAGGTGTGACTAGGGATGGAGGTGTGACTAGGGATGGAGGTGTAACTAGGTACTAGGGATGGAGGTGTGACTAGGGATGGAGGTGTAACTAGGTACTAGGAATGGAGGTGTGACTAGGTACAAGGGATGGAGGTGTGACTAGGGATGAAGGTGTGACTAGGGATGGAGGTGTGACTAGGGATGGAGGTGTGACTAGGGATGGAGGTGTGACTAGGGATGGAGGTATGACTAGGGATGGAGGTGTGACTAGGGATGGAGGTGTGACTAGGGATGGAGGTGTGACTAGGGAGGGAGGTGTGACTAGGGATGGAGGTATGACTAGGGATGGAGGTTATGACTAGGGATGGAGGTATGACCAGGTAGTAAGGATGGAGGTGTGACTAGGGATGGAGGTGTGACTAGGTACTAGGGATGGAGGTGTGACTAGGGATGGAGGTGTGACTAGGGATGGAGGTGTAACTAGGTACTAGGGATGGAGGTGTGACTAGGTACTAGGGATGGAGGTGTGACTAGGGATGGAGGTTTGACTAGGGATGGAGGTCTAACTAGGTACTAGGGATGGAGGTGTGACTAGGGATGGAGGTGTGACTAGGGATGGAGGTGTAACTAGGTACTAGGGATGGAGGTGTAGCTAGGTACTAGGGATAGAGATGTGACTAGGGATGGAGGTGTGACTAGGGATGGAGGTGTGACTAGGGATGGAGGTGTGACTAGGGATGGAGGTATGAAAAGGGATGGAGGTGTGACTAGGGATGGAGGTATGACTAGGGATGGAGGTATGACCATGGAGGGTGTGACTAGGGATGGAGGTATGACTAGGGATGGAGGTGTGACTAGGGATGGAGGTATGACTAGGGATGGAGGTGTGACTAGGGATGGAGGTATGACCAGGGATGGAGGTATGACTAGGGATGGAGGTATGACTAGGGATGGAGGTGTGACTTGGGATGGAGGTATGACCAGGTACCAGGGATGGAGGTGTGACCAGGTACTAAGGATGGAGGTGTGACCAGGTACTAGGGATGGAGGTATGACCAGGTACTAGGGATGTAGCTGTGACCAGTTACTAGGGATGGAGGTGTGACCAGGTACTAGGGATGGAGGTGTGACCAGGTACTAGAGATGGAGGTGTGACCTGGTAACAGGGATAGAGGTATGACCAGGGATGGAGGTGTGACTTGGGATGGAGGTATGACCAGGTACTTGGGATGGAGGTGTGACTAGGGATGGAGGTGTGACTAGGGATAAAGATGTAACTAGGGATGGAGGTGTGACTAGGGATGGAGGTATGACCAGGTACTAGGGATGGAGGTGTGACTAGGGATGGAGGTGTGACTAGGTACAAGGGATGGAGGTGTGACTAGGGATGGAGGTGTGACTAGGGATGGAGGTGTGACTAGGTACAAGGGATGGAGGTGTGACTAGGGATGGAGGTGTGACTAGGGATGGAGGTGTAACTAGGTACTAGGGATGGAGGTGTGACTAGGGATGGAGGTGTAACTAGGTACTAGGAATGGAGGTGTGACTAGGTACAAGGGATGGAGGTGTGACTAGGGATGAAGGTGTGACTAGGGATGGAGGTGTGACTAGGGATGGAGGTGTGACTAGGGATGGAGGTGTGACTAGGGATGGAGGTATGACTAGGGATGGAGGTGTGACTAGGGATGGAGGTGTGACTAGGGATGGAGGTGTGACTAGGGATGGAGGTGTGACTAGGGATGGAGGTGTGACTAGGGATGGAGGTATGACTAGGGATGGAGGTATGACCAGGTATTAAGGATGGAGGTGTGACTAGGGATGGAGGTGTGACTAGGTACTAGGGATGGAGGTGTGACTAGGGATGGAGGTGTGACTAGGGATGGAGGTGTAACTAGGGATGGAGGTGTAACTAGGTACTAGGGATGGAGGTGTGACTAGGTACTAGGGATGGAGGTGTGACTAGGGATGGAGGTTTGACAAGGGATGGAGGTGTAACTAGGTACTAGGGATGGAGGTGTGACTAGGGATGGAGGTGTGTGTAGGGATGGAGGTGTGACTAGGGATGCAGGTGTAACTAGGTACTAGGGATGGAGGTGTAGCTAGGTACTAGGGATGGAGGTGTGACCAGGTACTAGGGATGGAGGTATGACCAGGTACTAGGGATGTAGCTGTGACCAGTTACTAGGGATGGAGGTGTGACCAGGTACTAGGGATGGAGGTGTGACCAGGTACTAGGGATGGAGGTGTGACCTGGTAACAGGGATAGAGGTATGACCAGGGATGGAGGTGTGACTTGGGATGGAGGTATGACCAGGTACTTGGGATGGAGGTGTGACTAGGGATGGAGGTGTGACTAGGGATAAAGATGTAACTAGGGATGGAGGTGTGACTAGGGATGGAGGTATGACCAGGTACTAGGGATGGAGGTGTGACTAGGGATGGAGGTGTGACTAGGTACAAGGGATGGAGGTGTGACTAGGGATGGAGGTGTGACTAGGGATGGAGGTATGACCAGGTACTTGGGATGGAGGTGTGACTAGGGATGGAGGTGTGACTAGGGATAAAGATGTAACTAGGGATGGAGGTGTGACTAGGGATGGAGGTATGACCAGGTACTAGGGATGGAGGTGTGACTAGGGATGGAGGTGTGACTAGGTACAAGGGATGGAGGTGTGACTAGGGATGGAGGTGTGACTAGGGATGGAGGTGTAACTAGGTACTAGGGATGGAGGTGTGACTAGGGATGGAGGTGTAACTAGGTACTAGGAATGGAGGTGTGACTAGGTACAAGGGATGGAGGTGTGACTAGGGATGAAGGTGTGACTAGGGATGGAGGTGTGACTAGGGATGGAGGTGTGACTAGGGATGGAGGTGTGACTGGGGATGGAGGTATGACTAGGGATGGAGGTGTGACTAGGGATGGAGGTGTGACTAGGGATGGAGGTGTGACTAGGGAGGGAGGTGTGACTAGGGATGGAGGTGTGACTAGGGATGGAGGTATGACTAGGGATGGAGGTATGACCAGGTAGTAAGGATGGAGGTGTGACTAGGGATGGAGGTGTGACTAGGTACTAGGAATGGAGGTGTGACTAGGGATGGAGGTGTGACTAGGGATGGAGGTGTAACTAGGTACTAGGGATGGAGGTGTGACTAGGTACTAGGGATGGAGGTGTGACTAGGGATGGAGGTTTGACTAGGGATGGAGGTGTAACTAGGTACTAGGGATGGAGGTGTGACTAGGGATGGAGGTGTGACTAGGGATGGAGGTGTGACTAGGGATGGAGGTGTAACTAGGTACTAGGGATGGAGGTGTAGCTAGGTACTAGGGATAGAGATGTGACTAGGGATGGAGGTGTGACTAGGGATGGAGGTGTGACTAGGGATGGAGGTGTGACTAGGGATGGAGGTATGAAAAGGGATGGAGGTGTGACTAGGGATGGAGGTATGACTAGGGATGGAGGTATGACCATGGAGGTGTGACTAGGGATGGAGGTATGACTAGGGATGGAGGTGTGACTAGGGATGGAGGTATGACTAGGGATGGAGGTGTGACTAGGGATGGAGGTATGACCAGGGATGGAGGTATGACTAGGGATGGAGGTGTGACTAGGGATGGAGGTGTGACTAGGGATGGAGATATGACCAGGGATGGAGGTATGACTAGGGATGGAGGTGTGACTTGGGATGGAGGTATGACCAGGTACCAGGGATGGAGGTGTGACCAGGTACTAGGGATGGAGGTGTGACCAGGTACTAGGGATGGAGGTATGACCAGGTACTAGGGATGTAGCTGTGACCAGTTACTAGGGATGGAGGTGTGACCAGGTACTAGGGATGGAGGTGTGACCAGGTACTAGGGATGGAGGTGTGACCAGGTACTAGGGATAGAGGTATGACCAGGTACTTGGGATGGAGGTGTGACTAGGGATGGAGGTGTGACTAGGGATAAAGATGTAACTAGGGATGGAGGTGTGACTAGGGATGGAGGTATGACCAGGTACTAGGGATGGAGGTGTGACTAGGGATGGAGGTGTGACTAGGGATGGAGGTATGACTAGGGAAGGAGGTGTGACTAGGGATGGAGGTATGACTAGGGATGGAGGTGGTGACAAGGGATGGAGGTGTGACTAGGGATGGAGGTATGACCAGGTACTAGGGATGGAGGTGTGACTAGGGATGGAGGTGTGACTAGGGATGGAGGTGTAACTAGGTACTATTGATGGAGGTGTGACTAGGGATGGAGGTGTGACTAGGGATGGAGGTGTGACTAGGGATGGAGGTGTGACTAGGGATGGAGGTATGAACAGGTACTAGGGATGGAGGTGTGACTAGGGATGGAGGTGTGACTAGGGATGGAGGTATGACTAGGGATGGAGGTGTGACTAGGTACTATGGATGGAGGTGTGACTAGGGATGGAGGTGTGACTAGGTACAAGGGATGGAGGTGGTGACTAGGGATGGAGGTGTGACTAGGGATGGAGGTGTAACTAGGTACTAGGGATGGAGGTGTGACTAGGTACAAGGGATGGAGGTGTGACTAGGGATGAAGGTGTGACTAGGGATGGAGGTGTGACTAGGGATGGAGGTGTGACTAGGGATGGAGGTGTGACTAGGGATGGAGGTATGACTAGGGATGGAGGTGTGACTAGGGATGGAGGTGTGACTAGGGATGGAGGTGTGACTAGGGAGGGAGGTGTGACTAGGGATGGAGGTGTGACTAGGGATGGAGGTATGACTAGGGATGGAGGTATGACCAGGTAGTAAGGATGGAGGTGTGACTAGGGATGGAGGTGTGACTAGGTACTAGGGATGGAGGTGTGACTAGGGATGGAGGTGTGACTAGGGATGGAGGTGTAACTAGGTACTAGGGATGGAGATGTGACTAGGTACTAGGGATGGAGGTGTGACTAGGGATGGAGGTTTGACTAGGGATGGAGGTGTAACTAGGTACTAGGGATGGAGGTGTGACTAGGGATGGAGGTGTGACTGGGGATGGAGGTGTGACTAGGGATGGAGGTGTAACTAGGTACTAGGGATGGAGGTGTAGCTAGGTACTAGGGATAGAGATGTGACTAGGGATGGAGGTGTGACTAGGGATGGAGGTGTGACTAGGGATGGAGGTGTGACTAGGGATGGAGGTATGAAAAGGGATGGAGGTGTGACTAGGGATGGAGGTATGACTAGGGATGGAGGTATGACCATGGAGGTGTGACTAGGGATGGAGGTATGACTAGGGATGGAGGTGTGACTAGGGATGGAGGTATGACTAGGTATGGAGGTGTGACTAGGGATGGAGGTATGACCAGGGATGGAGGTATGACTAGGGATGTAGGTGTGACTAGGGATGGAGGTGTGACTAGGGATGGAGATATGACCAGGGATGGAGGTATGACTAGGGATGGAGGTGTGACTTGGGATGGAGGTATGACCAGGTACCAGGGATGGAGGTGTGACCAGGTACTAGGGATGGAGGTGTGACCAGGTACTAGGGATGGAGGTATGACCATGGAGGTGTGACTAGGGATGGAGGTATGACTAGGGATGGAGGTGTGACTAGGGATGGAGGTATGACTAGGGATGGAGGTGTGACTAGGGATGGAGGTATGACCAGGGATGGAGGTATGACTAGGGATGGAGGTGTGTGACTAGAGATGGAGGTGTGACTAGGGATGGAGATATGACCAGGGATGGAGGTATGACTAGGGATGGAGGTGTGACTTGGGATGGAGGTATGACCAGGTACCAGGGATGGAGGTGTGACCAGGTACTAGGGATGGAGGTGTGACCAGGTACTAGGGATGGAGGTATGACCAGGTACTAGGGATGTAGCTGTGACCAGTTACTAGGGATGGAGGTGTGACCAGGGTACTAGGGATGGAGGTGTGACCAGGTACTAGGGATGGAGGTGTGACCAGGTACTAGGGATGGAGGTATGACCAGGGATGGAGGTGTGACTTGGGATGGAGGTATGACCAGGTACTTGGGATGGAGGTGTGACTAGGGATGGAGGTATGACTAGGGATGGAGGTGTGACAAGGGATGGAGGTGTGACTAGGGATGGAGGTATGACCAGGTACTAGGGATGGAGGTGTGACTAGGGATGGAGGTGTGACTAGGGATGGAGGTGTGACTAGGAATGGAGGTGTGACTAGGTACTTGGGATGGAGGTGTGACTAGGGATGGAGGTGTGACTAGGGTTGGAGGTGTAACTAGGTACTAGGGATGGAGGTGGTGACTAGGGATGGAGGTGTGACTAGGAATGGAGGTGTAACTAGGTACTAGGGATGGAGGTGTGACTAGGGATGGAGGTGTTACTAGGGATGGAGGTGTGACCAGGTACTAGGGATGGAGGTGTGACTAGGGATGGAGGTATGACCTAGGGATGGAGGTGTGACTAGGGATGGAGGTATGACCAGGTACTAGGGATGGAGGTGTGACCAGGTACTAGGGATGCAGGTGTGACCAGGTACTAGGGATGGAGGTATGACCAGGTACTAGGGATGTAGGTGTGACCAGTTACTAGGGATGGAGGTGTGACCAGGTACTAGGGATGGAGGTTTGACCAGGTACTTGGGATGGAGGTGTGACCAGGTACTAGTGATGGAGGTATGACCAGGGATGGAGGTGTGACTAGGGATGGAGGTATGACCAGGTACTAGAGATGGAGGTGTGACCAGGTACTAGGGATGGAGGTGTGACCAGGTACTAGGGATGGAGGTATGACCAGGTACTAGGGATGGAGGTGTAACCAGGTACTAGGGATGGAGGTGTGACCAGGTACTAGAGATGGAGGTGTGACCAGGTACTAGGGATGGAGGTGTGACCAGGTACTAGAGATGGAGGTGTGACCAGGTACTAGGGATGGAGGTGTGACCAGGTACTAGGGATGTAGGTGTGACCAGGTACTAGGGATGGAGCTGTGACCAGGGATGGAGGTATGACCAGGTACTAGAGATGGAGGTGTGTGACCAGGGTACTAGGGATGGAGGTGTGACTAGGGATGGAGGTGTGACCAGGTACTAGGGATGGAGGTGTGACCAGGGATGGAGGTATGACCAGGTACTAGAGATGGAGGTGTGACCAGGTACTAGGGATGGAGGTGTGACTAGGGATGGAGGTGTGACCAGGTACTAGGGATGGAGGTGTGACCAGGGATGGAGGTGTGACCAGGTACTAGGGATGGAGGTGTGACCAGGTGCTAGAGATGGAGGTGTGACTAGGGATGGAGGTGTGACCAGGGATGGAGGTATGACCAGTACTAGAGATGGAGGTGTGACCAGGTATTAGGGATGGAGGTGTGACCAGGTACTAGAGATGGAGGTGTGACCAGGTACTAGGGATGGAGGTGTGACCAGGTACTGGGGATGGAGGTGTGACCAGGGATGGAGGTATGACCAGGTACTAGAGATGGAGGTGTGACCAGGTACTAGGGATGGAGGTGTGACCAGGTACTAGAGATGGAGGTGCGACCAGGTACTAGGGATGGAGGTGTAACTAGGTACTAGGGATGGAGGTGTAGCTAGGTACTAGGGATAGAGATGTGACTAGGGATGGAGGTGTGACTAGGGATGGAGGTGTGACTAGGGATGGAGGTGTGACTAGGGATGGAGGTATGAAAAGGGATGGAGGTGTGACTAGGGATGGAGGTATGACTAGGGATGGAGGTATGACCATGGAGGTGTGACTAGGGATGGAGGTATGACTAGGGATGGAGGTGTGACTAGGGATGGAGGTATGACTAGGTATGGAGGTGTGACTAGGGATGGAGGTATGACCAGGGATGGAGGTATGACTAGGGATGTAGGTGTGACTAGGGATGGAGGTGTGACTAGGGATGGAGATATGACCAGGGATGGAGGTATGACTAGGGATGGAGGTGTGACTTGGGATGGAGGTATGACCAGGTACCAGGGATGGAGGTGTGACCAGGTACTAGGGATGGAGGTGTGACCAGGTACTAGGGATGGAGGTATGACCAGGTACTAGGGATGTAGCTGTGACCAGTTACTAGGGATGGAGGTGTGACCAGGTACTAGGGATGGAGGTGTGACCAGGTACTAGGGATGGAGGTGTGACCAGGTACTAGGGATGGAGGTATGACCAGGGATGGAGGTGTGACTTGGGATGGAGGTATGACCAGGTACTTGGGATGGAGGTGTGACTAGGGATGGAGGTATGACTAGGGATGGAGGTGTGACAAGGGATGGAGGTGTGACTAGGGATGGAGGTATGACCAGGTACTAGGGATGGAGGTGTGACTAGGGATGGAGGTGTGACTAGGGATGGAGGTGTGACTAGGAATGGAGGTGTGACTAGGTACTTGGGATGGAGGTGTGACTAGGGATGGAGGTGTGACTAGGGTTGGAGGTGTAACTAGGTACTAGGGATGGAGGTGTGACTAGGGATGGAGGTGTGACTAGGAATGGAGGTGTAACTAGGTACTAGGGATGGAGGTGTGACTAGGGATGGAGGTGTGTTACTAGGGATGGAGGTGTGACCAGGGTACTAGGGATGGAGGTGTGACTAGGGATGGAGGTATGACTAGGGATGGAGGTGTGACTAGGGATGGAGGTATGACCAGGTACTAGGGATGGAGGTGTGACCAGGTACTAGGGATGCAGGTGTGACCAGGTACTAGGGATGGAGGTATGACCAGGTACTAGGGATGTAGGTGTGACCAGTTACTAGGGATGGAGGTGTGACCAGGTACTAGGGATGGAGGTTTGACCAGGTACTTGGGATGGAGGTGTGACCAGGTACTAGTGATTGGAGGTATGACCAGGGATGGAGGTGTGACTAGGGATGGAGGTATGACCAGGTACTAGAGATGGAGGTGTGACCAGGTACTAGGGATGGAGGGTGTGACCAGGTACTAGGGATGGAGGTATGACCAGGTACTAGGGATGGAGGTGTAACCAGGTACTAGGGATGGAGGTGTGACCAGGTACTAGAGATGGAGGTGTGACCAGGTACTAGGGATGGAGGTGTGACCAGGTACTAGAGATGGAGGTGTGACCAGGTACTAGGGATGGAGGTGTGACCAGGTACTAGGGATGGAGGTGTGACTAGGGATGGAGGTATGACTAGGGATGGAGGTGTGACTAGGGATGGAGGTATGACCAGGTACTAGGGATGGAGGTGTGACCAGGTACTAGGGATGCAGGTGTGACCAGGTACTAGGGATGGAGGTATGACCAGGTACTAGGGATGTAGGTGTGACCAGTTACTAGGGATGGAGGTGTGACCAGGTACTAGGGATGGAGGTTTGACCAGGTACTTGGGATGGAGGTGTGACCAGGTACTAGTGATGGAGGTATGACCAGGGATGGAGTGTGACTAGGGATGGAGGTATGACCAGGTACTAGAGATGGAGGTGTGACCAGGTACTAGGGATGGAGGTGTGACCAGGTACTAGGGATGGAGGTATGACCAGGTACTAGGGATGGAGGTTGTAACCAGGTACTAGGGATGGAGGTGGTGACCAGGTACTAGAGATGGAGGTGTGACCAGGTACTAGGGATGGAGGTGTGACCAGGTACTAGAGATGGAGGTGTGACCAGGTACTAGGGATGGAGGTGTGACCAGGTACTAGGGATGTAGGTGTGACCAGGTACTAGGGATGGAGCTGTGACCAGGGATGGAGGTATGACCAGGTACTAGAGATGGAGGTGTGACCAGGTACTAGGGATGGAGGTGTGACTAGGGATGGAGGTGTGACCAGGTACTAGGGATGGAGGTGTGACCAGGGATGGAGGTATGACCAGGTACTAGAGATGGAGGTGTGACCAGGTACTAGGGATGGAGGTGTGACTAGGGATGGAGGTGTGACCAGGTACTAGGGATGGAGGTGTGACCAGGGATGGAGGTGTGACCAGGGTACTAGGGATGGAGGTGTGACCAGGTGCTAGAGATGGAGGTGTGACTAGGGATGGAGGTGTGACCAGGGATGGAGGTATGACCAGGTACTAGAGATGGAGGTGTGACCAGGTATTAGGGATGGAGGTGTGACCAGGTACTAGAGATGGAGGTTGTGACCAGGTACTAGGGATGGAGGTGTGACCAGGTACTGGGGATGGAGGTGTGACCAGGGATGGAGGTATGACCAGGTACTAGAGATGGAGGTGTGACCAGGTACTAGGGATGGAGGTGTGACCAGGTACTAGAGATGGAGGTGCGACCAGGTACTAGGGATGGAGGTTGTAACTAGGTACTAGGGATGGAGGTGTAGCTAGGTACTAGGGATAGAGATGTGACTAGGGATGGAGGGTGTGACTAGGGATGGAGGTGTGACTAGGGATGGAGGTGTGACTAGGGATGGAGGTATGAAAAGGGATGGAGGTGTGACTAGGGATGGAGGTATGACTAGGGATGGAGGTATGACCATGGAGGTGTGGACTAGGGATGGAGGTATGACTAGGGATGGAGGTGTGACTAGGGATGGAGGTATGACTAGGTATGGAGGTGTGGACTAGGGATGGAGGTATGACCAGGGATGGAGGTATGACTAGGGATGTAGGTGTGACTAGGGATGGAGGTGTGACTAGGGATGGAGATATGACCAGGGATGGAGGTATGACTAGGGATGGAGGTGTGACTTGGGATGGAGGTATGACCAGGTACCAGGGATGGAGGTGTGACCAGGTACTAGGGATGGAGGTGTGACCAGGTACTAGGGATGGAGGTATGACCAGGTACTAGGGATGTAGCTGTGACCAGTTACTAGGGATGGAGGTGTGACCAGGTACTAGGGATGGAGGTGTGACCAGGTACTAGGGATGGAGGTGTGACCAGGTACTAGGGATGGAGGTATGACCAGGGATGGAGGTGTGACTTGGGATGGAGGTATGACCAGGTACTTGGGATGGAGGTGTGACTAGGGATGGAGGTATGACTAGGGATGGAGGTTGTGACAAGGGATGGAGGTGTGACTAGGGATGGAGGTATGACCAGGTACTAGGGATGGAGGTGTGACTAGGGATGGAGGTGTGACTAGGGATGGAGGTGTGACTAGGAATGGAGGTGTGACTAGGTACTTGGGATGGAGGTGTGACTAGGGATGGAGGTGTGACTAGGGTTGGAGGTGTAACTAGGTACTAGGGATGGAGGTGTGACTAGGGATGGAGGTGTGACTAGGAATGGAGGTGTAACTAGGTACTAGGGATGGAGGTGTGACTAGGGATGGAGGTGTTACTAGGGATGGAGGTGTGACCAGGTACTAGGGATGGAGGTGTGACTAGGGATGGAGGTATGACTAGGGATGGAGGTGTGACTAGGGATGGAGGTATGACCAGGTACTAGGGATGGAGGTGTGACCAGGTACTAGGGATGCAGGTGTGACCAGGTACTAGGGATGGAGGTATGACCAGGTACTAGGGATGTAGGTGTGACCAGTTACTAGGGATGGAGGTGTGACCAGGTACTAGGGATGGAGGTTTGACCAGGTACTTGGGATGGAGGTGTGACCAGGTACTAGTGATGGAGGTATGACCAGGGATGGAGGTGTGACTAGGGATGGAGGTATGACCAGGTACTAGAGATGGAGGTGTGACCAGGTACTAGGGATGGAGGTGTGACCAGGTACTAGGGATGGAGGTATGACCAGGTACTAGGGATGGAGGTGTAACCAGGTACTAGGGATGGAGGTGTGACCAGGTACTAGAGATGGAGGTGTGACCAGGTACTAGGGATGGAGGTGTGACCAGGTACTAGAGATGGAGGTGTGACCAGGTACTAGGGATGGAGGTGTGACCAGGTACTAGGGATGTAGGTGTGACCAGGTACTAGGGATGGAGCTGTGACCAGGGATGGAGGTATGACCAGGTACTAGAGATGGAGGTGTGACCAGGTACTAGGGATGGAGGTGTGACTAGGGATGGAGGTGTGACCAGGTACTAGGGATGGAGGTGTGACCAGGGATGGAGGTATGACCAGGTACTAGAGATGGAGGTGTGACCAGGTACTAGGGATGGAGGTGTGACTAGGGATGGAGGTGTGACCAGGTACTAGGGATGGAGGTGTGACCAGGGATGGAGGTGTGACCAGGTACTAGGGATGGAGGTGTGACCAGGTGCTAGAGATGGAGGTGTGACTAGGGATGGAGGTGTGACCAGGGATGGAGGTATGACCAGGTACTAGAGATGGAGGTGTGACCAGGTATTAGGGATGGAGGTGTGACCAGGTACTAGAGATGGAGGTGTGACCAGGTACTAGGGATGGAGGTGTGACCAGGTACTGGGGATGGAGGTGTGACCAGGGATGGAGGTATGACCAGGTACTAGAGATGGAGGTGTGACCAGGTACTAGGGATGGAGGTGTGACCAGGTACTAGAGATGGAGGTGCGACCAGGTACTAGGGATGGAGGTGTGACCAGGGATGGAGGTGTGACCAGGTACTAGGGATGGAGGTGTGACCAGGTACTAGGGATGGAGGTGTGACTAGGGATGGAGGTATGACTAGGGATGGAGGTGTGACCAGGCACTAGGGATGGAGGTGCGACCAGGTACTAGGGATGGAGGTATGACTAGGGATGGAGGTGTGACCAGGTACTAGGGATGGAGGTGTGACCAGGTACTAGGGATGGATGTGTAACCAGGTACTAGGGATGGAGGTGTGACCAGGTACTAGAGATGGAGGTGTGACCAGGTCCTGGAGATGGAGGTGTGACCAGGTACTAGGGATGGAGGTGTGACTAGGGATGGAGGTGTGAGTATGCGGGTCTGGGCAGATGAGGTGTAAGTCCTTGTTTGAGTGCGTCTGTAAATAATTGTTCCTATGCGTGTGTTCGTAACTGGTTTGGATATTCCCAGGATTCAGAGAGGGGTAGAGTGACGATTGTTGGTTTACATTCTTTCTGAAGCATTGACATAAACAGCAGTTCATGTTTTGATTAGTAAATTCTTTAAAATAGAATTCTGTCAGAAGAGACGCCCTTCCTCATTTCCACTTTCAGGAAAGACAACATTACACTTAGCTTGGCTCGCATGGGGTCAGCTGCTACTGCCTGTGTTAACACTGAAGAATGGGGTCAGCTGCTATTGCCTGTGTTAGCACTGAAGAATGGGGTCAGCTGCTACTGCCTGTGTTAACACTGAAGAATGGGGTCAGCTACTATGGCCTGGGTTTACACTGAAGAATAGGGTCAGCTACTATGGCCTGGGTTAACACTGTATAATGTGGTCAGCTACTATGGTCTGGGTTAACACTGTGTAATGGGGTCAGTTACTATGGCCTGGGTTAACACTGTGTAATGGGGTCAGCTACTATGGCCTGGGTTAACACTGTGTAATGAGGTCAGCTACTATGGCCTGTGTTAACACTGTGTAATGGGGTCAGCTACGATGGCCTGGGTTAACACTGTGTAATGGGGTCAGCTACTATGGCCTGGGTTAACTCTGAAGAATGGGGTCAGCTACTATGGCCTGTGTTAACACTGTGTAATGGGGTCAGCTACTATGGCCTGGGTTAACACTGTGTAATGAGGTCAGCTACTATGGCCTGTGTTAACACTGTGTAATGGGGTCAGCTACGATGGCCTGGGTTAACACTGTGTAATGGGGTCAGCTGCTATGGCCTGGGTTAACACTGTGTAATGGGTTCAGCTACTATGGCCTGGGTTAACACTGTGTAATGGGGTCAGTTACTATGGCCTGTGTTAACACTGAAGAATGGGGTCAGCTGCTATGACCGGTGTTAACACTGAAGAATGGGGTCAGCTGCTAAGGCCTGGGTTAACACTGTGTAATGGGGTCAGCTACTATGGCCTGGGTTAACACTGTGTAATGGGGTCAGCTACTATGGCCTGGGTTAACACTGAAGAATGGGGTCAGCTACTATGGCCTGTGTTAACACTGTGTAATGGGGTCAGCTACTATGGCCTGTGTTAACACTGTGTAATGAGGTCAGCTGATATCGCCTGGGTTAGCACTGTGTAATGGGGTCAGCTGATATGGCCTGGGTTAACACTGTGTAATGGGGTCAGCTACTATGGCCTGGGTTAACACTGTGTAATGAGGTCAGCTACTATGGCCCGGGTTAACACTGTGTGATGGAGTCAGCTGATATGGCCTGGGTTAACACTGTGTAATGGGGTCAGCTGATATGGCCTGGGTTAACACTGTGTAATGGGGTCAGCTACTATGGCCTGGGTTAACACTGTGTAATGGGGTCAGCTGACATGGCCTGTGTTAACACTGTGTAATGGGGTCAGCTATAATGGCCTGGGTTAACACTGTGTAATGGGGTCAGCTACTATGGCCTGTGTTAACACTGAAGAATGGGGTCAGCTACTATGGCCTCTGTTAACACTGTGTAATGGGGTCAGCTGATATGGCCTGGGTTAACACTGTGTAATGGAGTCAGCTACTATGGCCTGTGTTACACTGAAGAATGGGGTCAGCTACAATGGCCTGGGTTAACACTGAAGAATGGGGTCAGCTACTATGGCCTGTGTTAACACTGAAGAATAGGGTTAGCTACTATGGCCTGTGTTAACACTGAAGAATGGGGTCAGCTACTTTGGCCTGGGTTAACACTGTGTAATGGGGTCAGCTAATATGGCCTGGGTTAACACTGTGTAATGGGGTCAGCTGATATGGCCTGGGTTAACACTGTGTAATGGAGTCAGCTGATATGGCCTGGGTTAACACTGTGTAATGGAGTCAGCTGATATGGCCTCGGTTAACACTGTGTAATGGAGTCAGCTACTCTGGCCTGTGTTAACACTGAAGAATGGGGTCAGCTGATATGGCCTGGGTTAACACTGTGTAATGGAGTCAGCTACTATGGCCTGTGTTAACACTGTGTAATGGGGTCAGCTGATATGGCCTGGGTTAACACTGTGTAATGGAGTCAGCTACTATGGCCTGTGTTAACACTGAAGAATGGGGTCAGCTACTATGGCCTGGGTTAACACTGAAGAATGGGGTCAGCTACTATGACCTGTGTTAACACTGAAGAAGGGGGTCAGCTACTATGGCCTGGGTTAACACTGTGTAATGGAGTCAGCTACTATGGCCTGTGTTAACACTGAAGAATGGGGTCAGCTACTATGGCCTGGGTTAACACTGAAGAATGGGGTCAGCTACTATGACCTGTGTTAACACTGAAGAAGGGGGTCAGCTACTATGGCCTGGGTTAACACTGTGTAATGGGGTCAGCTACTATGGCCTGGGTTAACACTGAAGAATGGGGTCAGCTACTATGGCCTGGGTTAACACTGTGTAATGGGGTCAGCTGATAAGGCCTGGGTTAACACTGTGTAATGGGGTCAGCTACTATGGCCTGGGTTAACACTGTGTAATGGAGTCAGCTACTATGGCCTGTGTTAACACTGAAGAATGGGGTCAGCTACTATGGCCTGGGTTAACACTGAAGAATGGGGTCAGCTACTATGACCTGTGTTAACACTGAAGAAGGGGGTCAGCTACTATGGCCTGGGTTAACACTGTGTAATGGGGTCAGCTACTATGGCCTGGGTTAACACTGAAGAATGGGGTCAGCTACTATGGCCTGGGTTAACACTGTGTAATGGGGTCAGCTGATATGGTCTGGGTTAAGACATGACTCTGCCGTTGTGCTGTAGAATGTGTGAATTTTGTCTCTTGTATAACACGTTCTAAACATTAGTTTATACTGGATTTAAACGTAATTTCTTTTGTTAACTGTAATTTCGTTACGCTCCAACGTTCCCTCAATCCTGTGCCAACAATCAGCTATTTTTTTAAATGTCTTGGTTCAAATAGTTGAGATTTTTTTTTAAAGAGATTTGTGAATTGTATTTGCATTGTTCTAACATGTTGCCCAATCAGATATGACACAAGCCTGCCTCGCTTGCCAACTACCTGTTTCTACTGTGAAGATGCTCCAGGGTTCAAATGAAAGGGTGAAGTTACCGCTTCAGACTCTGATCTTGGGTCAGTTTAGCATTTTTTTCTCACTAATGGTAAAGGTCAGGATTGTAGGGAGGAGAAGCTGATACTAGATCTGTACCTACTAAAAGGGGAAATGTCGCCCAAGCTTCTATGGACCACATCCTGTATCTACGAAACCCCATGTATCAATGTATTTCAATACAGTGTTTTGGATGGCAGTGTGACCGACTAGAGGATCAAACCTGGGTATTTCTTCACTCTTCAAGACTGTGTTAGTCCGCTGAGCTAAAAGCCCAGACTTTAGTTTTGGGTAAAATAAAACAAGTCTTCAGAATGTAAACAAGGATCTAACGAAATAGTGCATTTTGTAATTAGTCAACTCACAACACACGGGTCAGAGGTCAGTAAACTTCTCTATGCTATCACATAAGAGTTGGGAGAGCA
>NC_034186.2:3603084-3618084 GCF_002021735.2 Oncorhynchus kisutch
TCCATTCCCACAACAACAGTGTTTTAAGTAGGAATATCCCTACCACAACAACGACAGTGGCTGAAACGTCTCAATACTAAACTAGAGATAAAGAAAATAAGGGATATGATGAGAGGTTGTGCTGTATGTAGTGGGAATGCCTTGAATCTGTATGTATGTAGTGGGAATGGCTTGAATCTGTATGTATGTAGTGGGAATGGCTTGAATCTGTATGTATGTAGTGGGAATCTAGGCCTCTAAGACTGTGTTTACAGAGGCAGCACCATTTTGATCTTTTGCACAATTATTGGCAAAAGGATCTGATCCGATTGGTCAAAATATCTGAATTGGGTTGCCTGTGTAAATGCAGCAAGAGCTGTTGTAGTTTGCCAGGGATTCCTGGGGCTGCAGGTAGCCTAGTGGTTAGCACCTCTTCTTTCTTTTCCAGAGACATTAGGGGATTTTACTAATAGGGTTTTACAGTATCTTCATGGCAGTTGTGCCAAGTTGTATAGGTCTTCGGAAGACGTGTGGAGTGGAACATATCTTAGTCAGAGGGGTCATTTCCTTGGCCTTGGTTTCTCTAATGACTGCCTCGTCTGGTTCATCAACTATTTCTCAGATAGAGTTCAGTGTGTCAAATTGGAGGGCATGTTGTCCGGACCTCTGGCAGTCTCTATGGGGGTGCCACAGGGTTCAATTCTCAGGTCGACTCTTTTCTCTGTATATATCAATGATGTCGCTCTTGCTGCTGGTGATTCTCTGATCCACCTCTACGCAGACGACACCATTCTGTACACATCTGGCCCTTCTTTGTACACTGTGCTAACAAACCTCCAAACAAGCTTCAATGCCATACAACTCTCCTTCCGTGGCCTCCAACTGCTTTTAAATGCTAGTAAAATAAAATGCATGCTCTTCAACCGATCGCTGCCCGCACCCGCCCGCCCGACTAGCATCACTACTCTGGATGGATCTGACTTAGAATATGTGAACAACTACAAATACCTAGGTGTCTGGTTAGACTGTAAACTCTCATTCCAGACCCACATTAAGCATCTCCAATCCAAAAATAAATCTAGGATTGGCTTCCTATTTCGCAACAAAGCCTCCTTCACTCATGCTGGCAAACATACCCTCATAAAACTGACCATCCTACTGATCCTCGACTTCGGCGATGTCATTTACAAAATAGTCTCCAACACTCTACTCAGCAAATTGGATGCAGTCTATCACAGTGCCATCCGTTTTGTCACCAAAGCCCCATATACTACCCACCATTGCAACCTGTATGATCTCGTTGGCTGGCCCTCCCTACATATTCGTCGGCAAACCCACTGACTCCAGGTCATCTATAAGTCTTTGCTAGGAAAAGCCACGCCTTATCTCAGCTCACTGGTCACCATAGCAAGACCCATCCGTACCACGCTCTCCAGCAGGTATATCTCACTGGTCATCCCCAAAGCCAACATCTCCTTTGGCCGCCTTTCCTTCCAGTTCTCTGCTGCCAATGACTGGAACGAATTACAAAAATCACTGAAGCTCTCCATCACTAACTTTAAGCATCAGCTGTCAGAGCAGCTTACAGATCACTGCACCTGTGTACAGCCCATCTCTAAATAGCACACCCAACTACCTCATCCCCATATTGTTTCTTACCCTCTTGCTCTTTTGCACCCCAGTATCTCTACTTGCACATCATCATCTGCACATCTATCACTACTATCTATTTATTGCCTTACCTCCCTTCTCTTCTTCATTTGCACACACTGTATATTTACTTTTCTATTGTGGTATTGACTGTACGTTTGTTTACGTGTAACTCTGTGTTGTTGTTTGTGTCACACTGCTTTGCTTTCTCTTTGCCAGGTCTCAGTTGTAAATGAGAACTTGTTCTCAACTGGCCTACCTGGTTAAATAAAGGTCTTCTCAACTGGCCTACCTGGTTAAATAAAGGTGTTCTCAACTAGCCTACCTGGTTAAATAAAGGTGTTCTCAACTGGCCTACCTGGTTAAATAAAGGTGTTCTCAACTAGCCTACCTGGTTAAATAAAGGTCTTCTCAACTGGCCTACCTGGTTAAATAAAGGTGAAATAGAAAATAAAATAAATAAATAAAATCCCTTTCATACGTAAACTATCTATCTTGACTCTGACACTACCCACATGACTGACTGTGATCTGGAAGATTAGGAGAATTACACTTGTTTTACATACCACAGATTCTCTCTCTCTCTCTACCTCTCTCTCTCTACCTCTCTCTCTCTACCTCTCTTTCTCTACCTCTCTCTCTCTCTCTCTCTCTCTCTACCTCTCTCTCTCTACCTCTCTTTCTCTACCTCTCTCTCTCTCTCTCTCTACCTCTCTCTCTCTACCTCTCTTTCTCTACCTTTCTTTCTCTACCTCTCTCTCTCTCTCTCTCTCTACCTCTCTCTACCACTCTACCTCTTCCTCTACCTCAAATCAAATCAAATCAAATGTATTTATATAGCCCTTCTTGCATCAGCTGATATCTCAAAGTGCTGTACAGGAAACCCAGCCCAAAACCCCAAACAACACAATGACAAAAGTGAATGCGTGAGTCTTCACAATGCATCTTAGATAATCTTATCTAAACTCCAGTTAAAAGAGACAGACACATTTTGTCACTTGCTCTCATGCTTCAAAGTCGAAACCATCATGCGCACGACAATACTTGCTTGCTTAGACACAGAAGACAGATAGAAAGTTTTGTTCTTGTGCAGGCAAGACTTTGTCAATGTTGGAGTTCATATACACTGCACAGAGGAAGGTAGGCAACACATGGTAGAGAAGGTAGAGAAGGTAGGCAACACATGGTAGAGAAGGTAGAGAAGGTAGGCAACACATGGTAGAGAACGTAGAGAAGGTAGGCAACACATGGTAGAGAAGGTAGAGAAGGTAGGCAACACATGGTAGAGAAGGTAGAGAAGATAGGCAACACATGGTAGAGAAGGTAGGCAACACATGGTAGAGAAGGTAGAGAAGGTAGGCAACACATGGTAGAGAAGGTAGAGAAGGTAGGCAACACATGGTAGAGAAGGTAGAGAAGGTAGGCAACACATGGTAGAGAAGGTAGAGAAGGTAGGCAACACATGGTAGAGAAGGTAGAGAAGGTAGGCAACACATGGTAGAGAAGGTAGGCAACACATGGTAGAGAAGGTAGAGAAGGTAGGCAACACATGGTAGAGAAGATAGAGAAGGTAGGCAACACATGGTAGAGAAGGTAGAGAAGGTAGGCAACACATGGTAGAGAAGGTAGAGAAGGTAGGCAACACATGGTAGAGAAGGTAGAGAAGGTAGGCAACACATGGTAGAGAAGGTAGAGAAGGAAGGCAACACATGGTAGAGAAGGTAGAGAAGGTAGGCAACACATGCTGCGATCAAGGTCAAGGGTCGTCTATCCTACGCTGGTTCAGAGCCGTGAGAGAAGAGTGTTTTACCCAACTCCATCTCATCCTAACTGAGAGAAAAGTACTCAATAGAAACATGTTCCAGAGACCAGTGATGTCCGGAAACTAAGTCCTCCCAATCTCAGCTATGACTGAAGCAACGATCCAAAAACAATGGAGAGTAAAATCATGCTGCCTGCAATAACATTTACCAGGTCTGTACTTTATGGGCCGTATATTTAGACTTGATATAAGTTGATTTAACATAAAAATGTTGACCTAAGTTCATGTTTTATTTATTTATTCTTCCAAGGCTCATTAAGAAATGCAGCAGCCATTACTGAAGCCCAAAGGAGAGTTGTCTTAGGGGTGTGGTTTAATGTGGGTGTGCTTTAATGTGGGTGTGTCTTGGGTGTGTCTTGGGCGTTCAATCACACCTAACAAACAAGGGCAGTGATGAGTAATTTAGTGACAGAGAGGTAAGCTAAACTAGCTTTGCCTTGGAGAGAAGTCTCTCCTCCTGACTGTTCTGATAATTCAGTTTGTGTGTAGTGTAGTGTAGGGTATGTGTAGTGTAGTGTAGTGTAGTGTAGTGTAGTGTAGTGTAGTGTAGTGTAGGGTATGTGTAGTGTAGTGTAGTGTAGTGTAGTGTAGTGTAGTGTAGGGTATGTGTAGTGTAGTGTAGTGTAGTGTAGTGTAGTGTAGTGTAGTGTAGTGTAGTGTAGGGTATGTGTAGTGTAGTGTAGGGTATGCGTAGTGTAGTGTAGGGTATGTGTAGTGTAGTGTAGGGTATGTGTAGTGTAGTGTAGTGTAGTGTAGTGTAGGGTATGTGTAGTGTAGTGTAGTGTAGTGTAGTGTAGTGTAGTGTAGTGTAGTGTAGTGTAGGGTATGTGTAGTGTAGTGTAGGGTATGTGTAGTGTAGTGTAGGGTATGTGTAGTGTAGTGTAGTGTAGTGTAGTGTAGTGTAGGGTATGTGTAGTGTAGTGTAGGGTATGTGTAGTGTAGTGTAGGGTATGTGTAGTGTAGTGTAGGGTATGTGTAGTGTAGTGTAGGGTATGTGTAGTGTAGTGTAGTGTAGGGTATGTGTAGTGTAGTGTAGGGTATGTGTAGTGTAGTGTAGGGTATGTGTAGTGTAGTGTAGGTAGTGTAGTGTAGTGTAGTGTAGTGTAGTGTAGTGTAGTGTAGTGTAGTGTAGTGTAGTGTAGGGTATGTGTAGTGTAGTGTAGGGAATGTGTAGTGTAGTGTAGGGTATGTGTAGTGTAGTGTAGGGTATGTGTAGTGTAGTGTAGTGTAGTGTAGTGTAGTGTAGTGTAGGGTATGTGTAGTGTAGGGTATGTGTAGTGTAGGGTATGTGTAGTGTAGGGAAAAAATATTTTTGGAAAATATATTCTGATAAAATTTGAAAAAAATTATATTTAATTATCACTAAAACTCCATGAAAAAACAACAACAGAATGACAAAGTAAATCACTATATAGTATAGCAGCCTAGAAGTACATGGTGTAGTGTAGTGTCTTCTCTCTGGTGGGGGAGAGAACGATGAACAACAGTAGGCCCCATGTCTTCTCTCTGGTGGGGGAGAGAACGATGAACAACAGTAGGCCCCATGTCTTCTCTCTGGTGGGGGAGAGAACGATGAACAACAGTAGGCCCCATGTCTTCTCTCTGGTGGGGGAGAGAACGATGAACAACAGTAGGCCCCATGTCTTCTCTCTGGTGGGGGAGAGAACGATGAACAACAGTAGGCCCCATGTCTTCTCTCTGGTGGGGGAGAGAACGATGAACAACAGTAGGCCCCATGTCTTCTCTCTGGTGGGGGAGAGAACGATGAACAACAGTAGGCCCCATGTCTTCTCTCTGGTGGGGGAGAGAACGATGAACAACAGCTACATGTCTTCTCTCTGGTGGGGGAGAGAACGATGAACAACAGCTACATGTCTTCTCTCTGGTGGGGGAGAGAACGATGAACAACAGCTACATGTCTTCTCTCTGGTGGGGGAGAGAACGATGAACAACAGCTACATGTCTTCTCTCTGGTGGGGGAGAGAACGATGAACAACAGCTACATGTCTTCTCTCTGGTGGGGGAGAGAACGATGAACAACAGTAGGCTACATGTCTTCTCTCTGGTGGGGGAGAGAACGATGAACAACAGTAGGCTACATGTCTTCTCTCTGGTGGGGGAGAGAACGATGAACAACAGTAGGCTACATGTCTTCTCTCTGGTGGGGGAGAGAACGATGAACAACAGCTACATGTCTTCTCTCTGGTGGGGGAGAGAACGATGAACAACAGCTACATGTCTTCTCTCTGGTGGGGGAGAGAACGATGAACAACAGCTACATGTCTTCTCTCTGGTGGGGGAGAGAACGATGAACAACAGTAGGCTACATGTCTTCTCTCTGGTGGGGGAGAGAACGATGAACAACAGTAGGCTACATGTCTTCTCTCTGGTGGGGGAGAGAACGATGAACAACAGCTACATGTCTGCACTGCAGAGGCCTGTCGGAGGCTTTGACCACTTAGGCCAATCAGAACCTTGATTGTGTGAGAGAAAGGGGTTTAGTCACGTGAACCTGAACAACACACCAATGAGATCTAGGATCCAAATTCACCGTGTGTCTGCCTTGATGTTCAGAAAATTCCACGGACTCCCTCTTGCTCCTGGAACCCAGAACGATATGTGACCACTTGGTTACAGCGACACCGTTCTGCCTCGAGGACACCCAAACCAGAGTGACCTCTGGAAGTTGCTGTAGGGATATTTAGACTGTATTGAGACGAAGGGCCCGTTCTAGCTTGATATGTCATGGTGTGCAATTAAAAAGGTGAATAGGGCCAAGTTAAAAGGTTATAATTCATTTCGGTTCTAGTTTATTGAGATGCATGAATACACCAACACCAAAATATAGATTCTATGGCTGTATTAAAAATTTGACTTAGTAATGATTTAAATTCACTACTTGGAAAATTGATTTGATAGCATGTTCATTTTATTATATAATAGGCCTATATTCTAACCATGGGTTAAAGCTAAATCAAATCTAAAGTTATTTAAGTCTATTTAAGTTGACTTAAATCCATCTTTTATTTACTTAAGTCTGTTTTAAATCTACTTATCTCAAGTCAGAATTGGGCCCTAAATAAGTACATTTAATGAGCAATTTCTCATTGGTTTTTTTGGAGTTGAAATTAGACAAAGGAAATCACTAGGGAAAAGAGGAATCTAAACTAATGTGATGTGATGTGATGTATACAGTACATATATACATATATATAGAAGAAGAAACCTAGAGAGGAACCAGGCTCTGAGGGGTGGCCAGTCCTCTTCTGGTTGTACTGGGTAGAGAGGAACCAGGCTCTGAGGGGTGGCCAGTCCTCTTCTGGTTGTACTGGGTAGAGAGGAACCAGGCTCTGAGGGGTGGCCAGTCCTCTTCTGGTTGTACTGGGTAGAGAGGAACCAGGCTCTGAGGGGTGGCCAGTCCTCTTCTGGTTGTACTGGGTAGAGAGGAACCAGGCTCTGAGGGGTGGCCAGTCCTCTTCTGGTTGTACTGGGTAGAGAGGAACCAGGCTCTGAGGGGTGGCCAGTCCTCTTCTGGTTGTACTGGGTAGAGAGGAACCAGGCTCTGAGGGGTGGCCAGTCCTCTTCTGGTTGTACTGGGTAGAGAGGAACCAGGCTCTGAGGGGTGGCCAGTCCTCTTCTGGTTGTACTGGGTAGAGAGGAACCAGGCTCTGAGGGGTGGCCAGTCCTCTTCTGGTTGTACTGGGTAGAGAGGAACCAGGCTCTGAGGGGTGACCAGTCCTCTTCTGGTTGTACTGGGTAGAGAGGAACCAGGCTCTGAGGGGTGACCAGTCCTCTTCTGGTTGTACTGGGTAGAGAGGAACCAGGCTCTGAGGGGTGGCCAGTCCTCTTCTGGTTGTACTGGGTAGAGAGGAACCAGGCTCTGAGGGGTGGCCAGTCCTCTTCTGGTTGTACTGGGTAGAGAGGAACCAGGCTCTGAGGGGTGGCCAGTCCTCTTCTGGTTGTACTGGGTAGAGAGGAACCAGGCTCTGAGGGGTGGCCAGTCCTCTTCTGGTTGTACTGGGTAGAGAGGAACCAGGCTCTGAGGGGTGGCCAGTCCTCTTCTGGTTGTACTGGGTAGAGAGGAACCAGGCTCTGAGGGGTGGCCAGTCCTCTTCTGGTTGTACTGGGTAGAGAGGAACCAGGCTCTGAGGGGTGGCCAGTCCTCTTCTGGTTGTACTGGGTAGAGAGGAACCAGGCTCTGAGGGGTGGCCAGTCCTCTTCTGGTTGTACTGGGTAGAGAGGAACCAGGCTCTGAGGGGTGGCCAGTCCTCTTCTGGTTGTACTGGGTAGAGAGGAACCAGGCTCTGAGGGGTGGCCAGTCCTCTTCTGGTTGTACTGGGTAGAGAGGAACCAGTCTCTGAGGGGTGGCCAGTCCTCTTCTGGTTGTACTGGGTAGAGAGGAACCAGTCTCTGAGGGGTGGCCAGTCCTCTTCTGGTTGTACTGGGTAGAGAGGAACCAGGCTCTGAGGGGTGGCCAGTCCTCTTCTGGTTGTACTGGGTAGAGAGGAACCAGGCTCTGAGGGGTGGCCAGTCCTCTTCTGGTTGTACTGGGTAGAGAGGAACCAGGCTCTGAGGGGTGGCCAGTCCTCTTCTGGTTGTACTGGGTAGAGAGGAACCAGGCTCTGAGGGGTGGCCAGTCCTCTTCTGGTTGTACTGGGTAGAGAGGAACCAGGCTCTGAGGGGTGGCCAGTCCTCTTCTGGTTATGCCGGGTGGAGATTATAAGATTACATGGCCATTAAGGCAAGAATGTTCTTCAAGATGTTCAAATGTTCATAGATGACCAGCAGGGTCAAAAAATTATCACGGTGGTTGTAAAGGGAGGCAACTGGTCAGTACCTCAGGAGTAAATGTCAGTTGGCTTTTCATACCCGAGCATTCAGAGTATCTCTACCGCTCCTGCTGTCTCTAGAGACTCGAAAACAGCAGGTCCAGAAGTCGAGACAACAGGTGAGAGAGTGAGAGGGTAAAAAACAGCAGGTCTGGGACAGGTAGCTCGTCCGGTGAACAGGTCAGGGTTCCATAGCCACAGGCAGAACATTTGAAACTGGAGCAGCAGCACGACCAGGTGGACTGGGGATAGCAAGGAGTCATCAGGCCAGGTAGTTTGAGGCATGGTCCTAGGGCTCAGGTCCTCCGGGACGGGAGGGAGAGAGAGAGAGAATTAGAGGGAGCATACTTAAATTCACACAGGACACCAGATAAGAGAGGAGAATTACACCAGATATAACAGACCGACCCTAGCCCCCCGACACATAGACTATTGCAGCATAGATACTGAAGGCTGAGACAGGGGGGGTCAGGGGACACTGTGGCCCCGTCCGATGATACCACCGGACAGGGCCAACCAGGCAGGCTATAACCCCACCCACTTTGCCAAAGCACAGCCCACCAGTAAGCCAGTGACTCAGCCCCCATAATAGGGTTAGAGGCAGAGAATCCCAGTGGAGAGAGGGGAACCGGCCAGGCAGAGACAGCAATGGCGGTTCAACGCTCCAGTTCCTTGCCGTTCACCTTCACACCCCTTGGACAGACTACACTCAATCATAGGACCTACTGAAGAGATGCGTCTTCAATAAAGACTTAAAAGGTCGAGACCTAGTCTGCGTCTCTCACATGGATAGGCAGATCATTCCATATAAATGTAGCTCTATAGGAGAAAGCCTCAAAGCTGTTTGCTTAGAAATTCTAGGGACAATAAGGAGGCCTGCGTCTTGTGACAGTAGCGTACTTGTAGGTATGTACAGCAGGACCAAATTGAAGAGAGAGGTAGGAGCACACCCATGTAATGCTTAGTGGGTTAGCAGTAAAAAATTGAAATAACTGAAGTTTATTTTATTGCTTTACCCGGGTAGCCGAAGAGTAGAGCATTGCAGTAGTCTAACCTAGAAGTGACAAAAGCATGGATTAGCTTTTCTGGATCATTTCTGAACAAAAAGTTAGATATTTGCAATGTTATGAAGATGGAAAATAGCTATCCTTTACATATACTTTATATTTTCGTCAAAAGAGAGATCAGGGTCCAGAGTAACGCCAAGGTCCTTCACAGTTTTATTTGAGACGACTGAACAACCATCAAGATTTATTGTTAGATTCAACAGAAGATTGTTTCTTGGGACCTAGAACTAGCATCTCTGTTTTGTTTAAAATTAAAATATTTGCCGCCATCCACTTCCTTATGTCTGAAACACAGGCTTCCAGGGTTCACCATGTTTCATCAAAATATAAAGCTGTGTGTTGTCCGCATAGCAGTGAAATTTGACATTGTGTTTCCGAATGACATCGCCAAGAGGTATAATATTATAGTGAAAACAATAGTGGTCCTAAAACAGAACCTTGAGGAACGCCAAAATGTACAATTGATTTGTCAGAGGACAAACCCTCCACAGAGACAAACTGACAGATAAGATCTAAATCAGGCAAAAAACATGTTTCCAAAAGATTGTGGCGATCGAAGGACAAAAATAACACAGACACTGGACAGAGGAACGCTACCCAGCATCCCTGAGTCACCTCTTCACTGCTGACGTTAAGACTGGTGTTTTGCGAGTACAATTTAATGAAGCTGCCAGTTGAGGACTAATGAAGCATCTGTTTCTCTCAAACTAGACACACTAATGTACTTGTCCTCTTGCGCAGTTGTGCACCGGGGCCTCCCACTCCGCTTTCTATTCTGGTTAGAGCCAATAGTCATTTACAACATTAACAATGTCTACACTATTAATGTCTGAATTTGATGTTATTTTAATGGACAAAAAAATGTGTTTTTCTTTCAAAAACAAGGACATTTCTAAGTGACCTCAAACTTTTGAACGGTAGTGTTGCTCTTACAGTAGTTTAGTTGGAATTAGGGTCCAGTATGCAGCTTGATGTTTTAGAGGACATGAATGTGTCAAGAGATACAGGATTTAAAAACTTGGGAGTCTCCATTGATCCTAGGTCCTGGCAGTTCTGTGCAGACTGCCAGCTTTGGAGAAATATGCAGATTCAAAGTGGAGTCCGTCATTTGCTTTCTAATCAGCATGACCTTTTTATCAAAGAAGTTATCACTGCTGAAGTGAAAGCTATCCTCTTGTTGAATGCTGTTTTTTAGTTAGCTCGGCAACAGTATTCCATTTTTGGGGAGGATTGTTCTTATTCTCCTCAATTAGATTGGAAAAATAGGATGATCTAGTGAATGCTCTTCAATATTGTATGGTACTGTCTTTCCAAGCTAGTCGGAGCGCCAGTTTGGTAGAGCGCAATTTCCGTTCCAATTTTCACCAGGATTACTTCAGGGCTTGGGTATATTCTGTTTACCAGGGAGCAAAGGTTTTTTTTGTGACGTTTTTTTGTTTATAGTGAGGCGACTGCATCTAGGGTATTACGCAAGGTTAAATTTCGATCCTCTGTTAGATGGTTTAACCAAATTTGAACTACGACGTCCGTGGTTAGGTGCAAGGAGTCTGGAAGGGCATCTAGGAATCTTTGGGTTGTCAGAGAATTTATAGCACTATTTTTTTGATGATCCTTGGTTTGGGTTCTGATCATTTGTTGTGATTGCAAACATAATAAAATGGTGGTCGGGTAGTCCGGGAGGATTTTGTTTTTATCCACAACATTCATTCCACGGGACAAAAATTTGCTCTCGTAAATGTTAGCAACACCTCCGCCTATGCGGGATACGCAGGGGGTATGGTCACTAGTGTAACCAGGAAGAGAGGCCTCATTTAACACAGTAAATTCATCAGACTTGAGGCATGTTTCACTCAGGCCAGTCACATCAAGATTATGATCAGTGATTAGTTCATTGACTACGACTGCCTTGGAAGTGAGGGATCTAACATTAAGTAGCCCTATTTTGAGATGTGAGATATCACAATCTCTTTCAATAATGACAGGAATGGAGGTCTTTATTCCAGTGAGATGGCTAAAGCGAACACCACCATGTTTAGTTTTGCCCAACCTAGGTCGAGGCACAGACACGGTCTCAATGGGGATAGCTGAGCTGACAACACTGACTGTGCTTGTGGCAGACTCCACTAAACCTGCAGGCTGGCAAATAGGGTGCAGGCCAGGATCTCATTGTAGAGCTAGAGGAGTTAGAGCCCTGTCTATGTTGATAGATAAGTTTAGAGCGTCCCTCCAGCTAGGATGGAGTCCGTCACTCCTCAGCAGGCCAGGCTTGATCCTGTTTGTGGGTGAGTCCCAGAAAGTAGGGCAATTATCTACAAATTCTATCTTTTGGGAGGGGCAGAAAACAGTTTTCAACCAGCGATTGAGTTGTGAGATTCTGCTGTAGAGCTCCTCACTCCCCCTAACTGGGAGGGGGCCAGAGACAATTCTAGCTAATTTACATGCTGAAAATATGTTGTGCTTGGTGACCTCTGACTGTTCCTAATGGCTCAGTAGAATAGAATAAACATTTTAGCATCAGTACAAAACAGGAAGGCAACATGTATAGTCCAATATTTACACGTTTTGGGGAAGTGGGGGTTGGGGCTAAGTGTTCTAAATTGTGCAGCATTTAGCAATCATAATAACAGTCTGGTAGAAGCAGTAGGGGTGAGTGTGTAGCTTGAATGTGTGTGTGTGTGTGTGTGTGTGTGTGTGTGTGTGTGTGTGTGTGTGTGTGTGTGTGTGTGTGTGTGTGTGTGTGTGTGTGTGTGTGTGTGTGTGTGTGTGTGTGTGTGTGTGTGTGTGTGTGTGTATATGTCTGCGTGTATACATGAGTGAGATCGTGTGTACTAAGATGAGGAGATACAGAGCAGGTGGTCAAGTCCAGTTCAAGTGTTCAGCAATCTGATGGTTTGTAGTTAGAAACTCTCTCAGAGTCTTTTGGTATCAGACCTCATGATCCGATACCGTCTGCCTGACGGTAAGGGAGTGGATAGCTCGTGGCTGGGGGAGGGGTCTTTGATTATGCTGGGTGCCTTTCCTCGGGTACCGTTATGAGTAGATGTCCTGGGAGGGTGGCTAGCACAGTCCCAGTGATGTACTGGGCCATCTTCACCACCCGATGCAGGGCTAGCGGTCGTGGACAGAGCATTCCCAGTACCAGGCCATGATGCAACTGGTCAGAACACTCTCAACGGTGGCGTGGTAGTATTTTGATGACCTGGGGTGCCATGTACATTTATTTCAGCTGTTTTAGGAAGTAGAGACGCTGTTGCGCCCTCTTGACAAGAGTGGTGGTGTTTTTGGTCCATGTCAAGTGATGACCTTAAAACTCATGACTCTCTCTACTGCAGTCCTGTTGATGTAGATTGGGGCACGACCCCTCCACTGCTTCCTGAAGTCAAACAATCCACTCCTTTGTTTTTCTGATGTTGAGGGAGAGGTTGTTGCCCTGGCACCACAATGCCAGTTCACTTACATCCTTCCTATAGGCTGACTCGTCGTTGTTGGTTATCAGACCTACAACCGTGGTGTCGTCAGCAAACTTGATGTAGTTGGTGTCGTGCAAAGCCACGCTGTGATGGGTGAACAGGGAGTACAGCAGAGGGTTGAGGACACACCCCTGGGGGGGGCCCTATGTTAAACATACACCTTTCTGAACTACAGTTCAGCATTCAACACCATTGTTCCCTCCAACCTCAACACCAAGCTCAGAGCCCTGGGTCTGGACACCAAGCTCAGAGCCCTGGGTCTGGACACCAAGCTCAGAGCCCTGGGTCTGGACACCAAGCTCAGAGCCCTGGGTCTGGACACCAAGCTCAGAGCCCTGGGTCTGGACACCAAGCTCAGAGCCCTGGGTCTGGACACCACCCTCTGTAAATGGATTCTGGACTTCCTGACAGGCAAACCACAGGCTGTGAGGATTGGCAACAACACCTCCTCCACACTGACTCAACCCTTCTTTAAAGAAAAGATTACAACGCATAGTTGGGGCTCTGCTCACTGCCAGAGCGAAGCCTTATTTGAAGATGACTAGAACTACAGTAAGTGAGCACAATATGATATACCCCCTGAAGGAAGAAACACAGAACCCACAATATGATATACCCCCTGAAGGAAGAAACACAGAACCCACAATATGATATACCCCCTGAAGGAAGAAACACAGAACCCACAATATGATATACCCCCTGAAGGAAGAAACACAGAACCCACAATATGATATACCCCCTGAAGGAAGAAACACAGAACCCACAATATGATATACCCCCTGAAGGAAGAAACACAGAACCCACAATATGATATACCCCCTGAAGGAAGAAACACAGAACCCACAATATGATATACCCCCTGAAGGAAGAAACACAGAACCCACAATATGCTCTACCCCCTGAAGGGAGAAACACAGAACCCACAATATGATATACCCCCTGAACCCACAATATGATATACCCCCTGAACCCACAATATGATATACCCCCTGAACCCACAATATGACATACCCCCTGAACCCACAATATGATATACCCCCTGAACCCACAATATGACATACCCCCTGAACCCACAATATGATATACCCCCTGAACCCACAATATGCTCTACCCCCTAAAGGAAGCAACACAGAACCCACAGGTGGAGGCTGGGGTGGTGGTGGTGGGATATCAGAACAGCAAGCATAGCTAGTTACAGCAGCAACCGGCGCATTGAAGAAGATGGTCAACTTCAATAGACCGCATGTAAGGCTGGCTACTTTGAATAATCTAATTGTGAATCCAATTTGGTGCAATATCCTGTTTTCCCTTCTGAACCGGCTCCACTTTATTCAGTGAACAACATTCTCACATAGGTGATGCTCTTGTCCACGTGTGTTACGTCCGTGTGAATAGCGATGGAAATGGTATCTTCCGTGGATCTGTTGGAACGGTAGGTGATTTGGAGTGGGTCCAGTGTACCTGGCATTGTGACCTTGATGTGGGCCATAACCAACCTCTTCAAGCACTTTCAAGCCTCTAAGAGCGAAAGCACCTGATTGTCCAGGAGCAACGAGAGTCTTCTTAGAAGGCTCGATAATGTCTGAGTGACAGTCTGTCATTCTTGTCACATGCTTCACGAGTCTGAGTCGTCGAACAGCAGTTTGAAGCTGTATTGTCTCTCTGCGTCCCTAATGGATTTGCGGAGCTCTGCTTGCCTTAATACGGGTTGTGAGCCACAGAGTCATCAGGGGGTTAGTTCTGCTGACATCGAACGCTGCAGTACGGGCTCTCAGCCGGATGTCTCCGTTCATCCAGGGTTTTTGGTTTGGGTATTGGCGCGTTCACAACTAGGAAACTCTAAAATGTTCTACTTGCTAATTCGTTGAACGCGGCACATGATTTAACTACAACCAGTTAGCAAATCAGACTTTTCTGAGTTTCCTAATTCTGACTAGCCTGTGAACGCGGCATTAGTCCGGATTGTTATTGTGGGTACAACATCATCAAAACATTTACTAATGAAGCATGTGATATTCCTTAATGTCGATGGATGAGTCATTTTCCAATCAGTATTGTCAAAACAGTCCTGCAGCATAGAGTCTGCCTCCTCTGTCCAGCACCTCACTGTTCTGTGTTGGTGGCTCCCTCATTGAGTTGCTGCTTGTAGGCGGGGAGTAAGAACAGAGAGACGTGATCTGATT